>NW_013952856.1:113956-154524 GCF_001266775.1 Austrofundulus limnaeus | reverse complement strand
CATTAAATTCCAGTGAAATATATTTATGTTTGTGGTTGTAATGTGACAAAATATGGAAAAGTTCAAGGGGTATGAATACTTTTGCAAACCACTGTATACTTTAGAAGATGATTTGCTGCAATTCTAATGAGTACAGTACAGTAAGCAGCAATACTGTAGTACTCCCTGCTATGTTTGGCTGTATTCATTTTAAATGGATTTTCAACTTGTTTAAAAGTGTCTAATTAAGTATTGGACAAAAACAAGAGAGTGAGCAGGGAGGAGCCACTGCTCAAAGATCAAAGTAAGGCAAACAGACTTGTGGAAAAAGGTGCTGTGGTCAGATGGGACCACCGATTGAACAGTTCAGCTATCAAGGGCTACCTTTTGCTTCCTTTAGCTTTTAGCTATTTTCCTGCTACATTCTTTTTGTTTGTTTTAGCATGTTTACTACTTTTCTTTTGGCCATCCTTTGTTATTTTTAGCTACTACTAGCTAATGTTTTATTGTTTTAATTTTAGCCACTTTTCTGCTAACTTTTTGAAGTTTTTGAAGTAATATTATTTAGCCTTTTGTTAGTTTTCATTTACCATGCCTTTGCTTTGGCATCCAGCAAGCTTTTAGTTAATTTTAACTTGTAGCTAAACATAGCTATTTTAAGATTTTAGTTTTAGCCTTTTGTGATTTTTTTTATTTTAGTTCACCTTTTTGCTACTTTACCCTTAGTTAGCACTTTGCTTCTTTTAGTTTTTAGCTATTGGTTTGTTACTTTTGTGGGTTTTAGTTAACCTATTGCTTATTTTCTGGCAGTCTTTATTAATTTTAACTTCTATCTTGTTGTTTGCTTTTTCTAACTCTTAGCCAATGTCCTTTTAGTATTTAGCTTTCATTCTTTGTTTAGGTTTTGACCATTTTGTTATTAGATAGACTTTTTACAATCGTTCCTACTTTTAGCTTCTGGATAGATTATTTTTAAAGCTTTTACATCGCCTTCTGCTACATTTAGCTTTGGATTAATCTTCCGGTACTTTTGGCTATAGTTTGCCTTTTGCTATTTTTAGCTTTTTTGGTAGCTCTTTGCTACTTTTACCATTAAGTTAGCCTTTTGTTACTTTCAGTATTTAGCTAGGCTTTTGCTATTTTTAGCTTTTAACTAGCCCAATGTTATTTTTATATTTTGCTACTGGTAGTTTCTAGCTAGTCTTTTGCTATTTTTAGCTCTAGCAAGTATTATTATTTTAAACTAGCAGTTTGCTTCTTTTGGCTTTTAGTTATTGTTTGGCCTTTTTTGGCTTTTTTTAGCAACTCAGTTTTAGTTTGTTCAGCACATTCAGCAAACATTCACACTGAATTGCAGCAAGTGCAATTTTTTTTAGTTAATATAATTTTATCTTATTTGTTGATTACATGCAAACTTGACACTACTGGATCCTAAGATCATCCTGTTGGGAAAGTTGTCAACAACTGACTTCATATCATCACCAGTCATTTGGAGGATAATGAGTATTATACTTTATTGTTGTCAATGAACCATAGATTTTAAATGTTATGGTAATTTACATAATTGAGAGCAAATATAAAACTCCTGAGATGTTAATTTAAGCTACAGCAACACGAGTAATACAACTCATTTGTCTAAAAGCATGATTTTAGGGTGATTTATTGTTCTCAGCAGTAAAAAAAAACAAACTGGGGGAAAGTGGGCGGGGTTACAATTAAACAACATCACGCTATTGGCTGAAGGCTGATGCGCACGTGCTCCTTCCTGCAGGCTGGGAGTTTATAAAGAGCTCGTGCTCTCTTCACAGCAACATACAGTGTGCTGTGTTGGTGGTTAAACTGTGTTGTCTCTACAAACTGTAGCTTCTGTCCGACTGTGAAAAACAGCAGAAATGGAGGCGCAGAGGTGTTTTCTCTTCTGGCTTCAACTTTTCACAGCTTACCTGGTGTTTGCGGTGAAAGGTAAGTCGCTTCTGTGTTGTTTTTCCTGTTTGTGAGCAGTTAAATCACCATTAATGTCCAGTTCAGTTGTTGTTGCAGTTGAGTGATGGACGCGGCTCTCTGAAGTTTAATCCCTCTGACTTCATTATTTCCTCTCAAACCAACTTGTTAACTTATTTACGCCTCCATGAGTCATTTATTATCGGTTTGTGGTATTTGACGAGTCTCAGCCTCGTCAGTTTATCACCGAAGTGACGGAGCGAAGGTGAAGAAGGTGCACAAGTTCAATAGAGACTGGAGCAACAAAAGGGGGAGGCTGGATCAGCTCATGTCCCAGTCCCTGCAGATTATACCAAGTTCCAAACATTTTGACAAAACTATTCTATTTTTTTTTTTAAATTTTCAGGCTTTATTGACAGTCCTCTATCAGAATTTGATAACAGAATCAGTTCCTCAAGGCCGTTTTGTGCGCACTGACCCCCTTTTTAGGAGATTGGACAAAATAAGGACGCTGGCTGTTTTATTTTGATGTTAACCTAATGCCCCTGGCAACTGGCTTTGTTTGCATGTCCATGCATTGAAAACATTTAGGCCAAACCAGAACAGATAAAACGGGCTGACTGCTGTTTTCTCCATCTCTGCACTCTGTACACTAAAAGGAAAGGAAATCACATCATAGGTTGTTCAAATGCAAAATACTTCATTTTTTCTTCATGTTGACAAGTGGAGAAAGTTTATAACGTGCGTTTCTTCCCAGATATCAACTTGTGGCAGGTTTTTCCTAAGGATAAAAGCATATTGTATGGATGGCCTGCTGCAGGAGACAGACAGTTTGCTTTGTGTCATCAAAGCATCTAATGAACTGGATGTAATTTCATAAAACATTTAAAATGTGATCCTTGGATATACATCTACAACTGAAGAACTTATGTATTTAATTCAATTCAAGACGGTTGCCACAATCAACCTTAAACACACAAATGTCTATAATTAAGCCTGTTTTACAGCTATACTGAGCTGAAATTTGCTGTGGTAGCAGCTAAACGGCTATAACTCTGTCCCTTCTCATAAGATCTTAGTTTAAAACCCTGGCATGAAAGGCTGCAGGTAAAAGCTAGGCTTTTAAGTTTTAAAGCTACAACCCTTATGTCTTAAACTCTATTCTTTTATTGAATTTGGTCGGGCCGTTGTTGCATTCAGCTTCACCTTTTTAAACTTGTTTCATTAATCTCAGGTGCTTGCTTTGAAAACAAAGATTTACTGTAACTTTTGTCCTCTTTTGGAAAATGAGAAAACGGTCAAACTACTTTCCTGTTTCTTTTGAAGTGGAAACAAAAGAAAAACAGCGTCTATAAGAACATCTTACAACTTGTTTGTTCCTGGAGGCTTCTAGATGACAGTTGAGGAGAATAGGTGGGGCTGATGAAGATTAGTCACATTTCTGGATCCAGCTGCCAGCAGAGCTGAGACTGTGAACTTGCAAGAGCTCAATAAGACCATTTTCATTGTGTTTTGCCAGGGGTAACGGAGGGAGGAGGGAGACTTATTGCTAAATGTTTACGTAGTGGTTTCAAAAAAGCTGAGGTGATGTTTAGCCTGATTTAATTCAGTTCAGTAGGTTGTAGGTTGCTTGTCTTTTCTGTTTGCTGTTGAGTGGACAGAAGTGGAAAATGGTGTTCTGTGTCGGAGCTGAGAGATTTCTTTCTTCTTTTTTTTTTCACAACAGGATCACTTAGTGTTGTGGAGTGAACCAGGGCTAAATATAGCCAAAGACTGAACCAATGGCATGACTACAAAATGACTTGACTGTTGAAACGGATGCATTTCTTTCTTTTCTCTCTCTTTTTTTTTTTTCTTTCTCTGCATGTCACCCAGTTATTGTTCTCAGGTTGTCAAACACAGAACTCCATTAAGGACTAATGTCCTGTTAACAGCTGTTTTTATTTTGATGTCATAGGAATTCAATATCGGGCAAGCCAAAGAACGGATTTGTTATCTTCTAATTGGCCAATTAAATCAATTAATTTTCAGTTGCATGTAATTAAAACAAGGTTTTTTTTCAGTTAGTGGAATAGTTTGTCACTGCAACACTTATTTTTATGTGACATCCATCTTGTGAGTTTGTGGAAGTGTGAAGAATGTGGTTTTTATGAAATCAAATCTGATGTTTACCATCTGTCTGAGTGGGATTTCCCTTCAGGGGAAATTCATCAATCCTCTTCAGCAGCACTGATGCATTTACTGTCCTCTTTCCCACCAAATCCCTTAAGATATCTCTTTTTTTGCCACTATTCACACTTCAAACAGCTTTCTTAATCCATGTTCTATTACAGTGTGAAGTATTCTCTAATTTGGAACTCCTTATTAAGTGTCAGTTGTCCCAGTTTCCAGTCTGCTATGCTGAATATTTTACATACTGCCTTGTTGAGCTTCAACACTGAGCCAAGAAGGAATTTGGCAGCTCTTGAATTCAAACACAAGACATGTTTACTAACCTTTTTTAAAAAATTATATAATCCATAGCTTTATTAGCATACGATGTGGGAATAATTCACAGGAAATTTCAACATCTTATTCAGTTCCAGGACTTCAGAGCAATGCGATGTTGTTGTGTTGACAGTGCGTGACTCTGGTGTGTATTTATAGACTTTTGGAGCAGCAGCAGATGGCTGTGCTCTGGAGTTGTGATTACAGATGGCAGAAAGCTCACCTGCAGCTGAAATCCTGCTGATCTCACTATCAAAAAGTCTTCAAAGGAAGTGTTTAGTCAGGCCTTGAGAAATCCACTTCCTGTTCCACTTCAGATTCAGGCTCCTTTCTCCTCACTTCCTACACTCACTCTAGCTGTCCAGGAGCTGGCTGTCGGACTAAATGAGCATCAGGGGTCTCTGTGTGTGTGTGTGAGACATCCTAACAGTTTTAACAAGACACGTGAGAGAGTTATGCATGTGGGTGACATAACTACCTCTCTCTTCTTGGCTTTCTGGAACATCAAGTTCCAGCCCTGGCCTGCAAGCTTATATTTCCCAATATTCCAATGAGATCACAAAAACAGAGAGTAGAGTGTTTTCTCTCTCAGGACTCAGGATATGAGCACTGATTTCTTTATGCGTTACACAGTTTATCCTCTCCAGGAACATTTCTTCACTGTTGACACAGCTGCCATTTTCAGCCCGGTCTTTCCGTTTTCCACTGACCTGGTATTAGACCCATTACTGTCAGGATTGGTCTTTTATCCCTGGTGCCATCATGTTTCACACACTGTATCACATAACACTCATCACTACTTTACACTACATTTGGAATTTTTTTAAAATATCTGACTGACGATAGAATTTAGAGATTAAAGGAGGATTTGCTTTGTTTAGGATTTTTTTTGTCCCATTTGCAGCCTTAATGAAGCATCTTGCTGCGGTCTTTAAACATAAAAATGGAAGCAAGTTTGTGTTTGAGGATTTTTTTCTTATCTTGATTTGTTTGCGTCAGACATGTATAAATGCATCACAAATTTTCTCATTTTAGGGCAGACACTAGGGATGCACTGATGAAAACGTCGTTGTTGTTGCCGACAACCAATCTTACACAAACACACAAATTATTTATATACATGCACAAATACACTTGTCTTTTTTTTTGATACTGAATAAATAAAAATGACCACACTGCCTACATGGCTCCCTACTTCAGTTATTCCTGCTTTCACAGCATCACCAACACCGTGATGAAACAGATACCACTTGACCAACCATCTCCCCTCCCAAAACAAACACAAAGCTAAAAAGTGGGAAATCAATATCGGACATTAGTATCGCCCAGTTTTACTTATCGGACAGATGGAAGATATTCTTAAAAAAATGACAAACATTGGTTGATACTGATGTTAATGCAGATATATCATGCATCCCTAGCAGACAACAAAAAAATGTTTATATCCTCTCCTGTGCATTTATCAGAGCAGGACCTAAAGAGCCGATTGTTCAAGTTGTTGCATATATATTAGACTTGAAGTAGATTTATTTAAATTTCTGTTTTGCTTTGGCTTGATTAGTATGTTGCAGGAGTGTAAGAAAATACACTGAAATATCACATTTCGTATCAAATCTTAAATGTATTGATTTTTAATTTAGGCTTCATGGATGGTTGTTAGAAGAAGCATGAAACACACACACCTAAGAGGAACACTGAACAATGAGAAATGCATTTGTTTGTGCATGTTTTTTTGTTACCTGGTGGGGATGATTTTTGACAACTTTCCTGGTACACACACAGTCTGAGGACTCACTGTTCCTTATGTGGACAAAAGCCTTTTCCCTATTGGGGGACATTGGTGGGTTAGGTTTAAAACTTAAGGTGTAAATTAAGTTTAGGCTAGGTTTAGGGTCATGTACTGGTGTGGTTAGGTTTAGAGTAAGGGGTCAGGGTTAGGCTACAGAAGTTACCAGTAAATGAATGGAAGTCCCTGAGGATGGAAAAACAAAACGTACATGTGTGTGAGAGATGGCAGCGTTTAGGGAGACAAAGTGAAGGAGCTCTGTGTTTGAGTTGTTGCTTTAACAGCTTGACCTTTTTTGGATGTTTTGTTAAACTCTAAAGAGTTTACAGATGACTTAATTTTTGGCATGCTGAGGGGCAATAGTTTTTAGCATTACTGCTCAATGAGTGCCGTTTTTAGCACATACTCCATAGGTGACGTCCGCTCCAAGTAAATGAACGTTAGCTCGACGGCCCACCAGCTTAATAATACATTAGGGGAAACCCTGCTTTTATATAGAATTATTTGTTTACTTTAATTAAAACCTTTTGGAGGAAAAAACACTATATGGCCTTGATTACATTTTTGCAATATGGCATGATATTGTGACCCATGTGTTGTGATATGCATCATATCAAATTCTTGCCGTTACACAGCCCTAGTATGTTAAATGTTTATGAACAACTTTTAAACTGAAAGTAGTCCAGGAATATAGGCACTATTCAAATGCCTCTACTTTTAGGTACTTGTCTCTGCTCCAACACTCCTGATTCAGTGATAGTGATTGAATTATCAAGTTCTGCAGAAATCTGTTAATAACCCTTTCATTCAGATCAGACGGCGCAGCAGAAACGCCTGTAAAACATGCAGGATGGTGGCCCTCGATGACAGGATTGGACACCCTTGGTTTTGTATGTTTTAGGATGTTTTCACACATGACATGGATCAAATCTGTTCCAGAAAAGTTCTTAAAATGTCAAAAGTGCACATCTGCCACGAATAGGACAGCCGAATCACAGCATAGACTCAGTTTAAATGTTTGTCGAGGCATCTTTCAAGTGTCTTTTCGAGGTAAATTTACTGTGTGGGTTGTGGTCTGTGAGCCTGAGTGCTGATTCAGATTTCTAGTCAACTCAACCTCTGAGATCTTCACAGGGAAATGTGTGCACAGTGACGTGTTGCACACTTCAGTCAGTAAAGATTTATCATAGTCACTCAAGCCAAACCCAACTCTCAGCAGTAAGCTGCCAAGATGGAGCCTGTTTGGTTTATTCAGGCTCAAGTGTTTGAAGTACTTTGAAACATTTGAGAATATGAACTTTGCTCCAGCTGTACCCTAGTGTCTTCTTTGTTTCCGAGTTTCTTCAGGGACTGACTCTGTATGTAAAGCTGGCTCTAACTGTTCTGTACTTTAGCTCTGGTATTTGAGTCTCATTGTTGGGTTAAGTAAAATGGGAAAGGCACAGACCATGACTCATGAGGAGTGAGGAAAAAACACAATGCCCTCTGGAAAATGATGTTTCCTGCCAAGCTGAACACTGCATATCCTAATCTGTCTCTGTGGTCAGAACCAAGACGGGCACTGTACCTTTAAACCCAAATGGATAAATCATTTTTAATGCTTTTTTATTTTTGAAAATTTTTTTTCCTTACACACGTAATTTTGTCTTCATGTATTACTTCTGGGTTTGCTTGGATGCATGGTGGTTTAAATCAAAACTAGAAATTTACAATTTTAAAATAAGCTTCTTGTTTTCTAGGGCAGAGTTTACTATCCTTTTTTTGTAATATTCAAAAGGTGAAGGATTTTATGGTATCTTAAAGAGCAGATGCGCAAAAGTTTCTAAATTATCTTTGTCACATAAGTCTGGTTGTATCTGTGTAAAAAGATGTTGACATTTTTCAATAAACCAAAGAGAAACTAGATGAGAACAAAAAACCTTTTGAGCTAAGAGTTATTTTATCTGAAATATCACTTGTGGAAAATTATAGAATTTCTTCCCCTGAAAAGGGAACAGTTACAACACAACATTGTTTTAATTTGTTGAATTGAAACCCAAAACTTCACTATTTTGGTTTGCGAATGCATTTATCTATTCCCCCCCCCCCCCTTTTATATAATTTTCTTTGTGTGGCTTTTCCAGACAGTCTCATGATTTTTGAGCACTGCTGTGGAGGTTTCAGTGGTTTGATCTCGAACAAGTTCGACTAATTCATCGCTAATTTCGTTTCCTCCGTCCAGTCAGGCAGACTCCCAGCTAAATTACACCTTCTGTCAATGCAGACCACAAGCAATGTTTATGAGGATTATTAAATAAGGTCCGATACCCACCTAGTTTAACTTCTCTGGGGAAAAAAAAATTCATGTAAACATCTATCAGCTACTTCCTGAAATGTCTGGATTTTTGGCATAAAGGGAGTTTCCTGGAAGGAGGTTGTGTTCCTTTCTGAAGATAAACAGGCGGCAACTTCTCTAAGCGTGCGTTGGTGCAAGGCAGACAGAGTTGCTTAAGAATCCCAGAGGATGTGAAAGCACCAAAGGGCCTTGAGACTGGATAAGTCGCTGATAACACATGATAACATAGGAAGTACACTTTGTGGACAGGAGGCCAAAAGAGGATCTTTTTTTTCCTTTTTTGTCTTTCCTAGTGAAAATAACACAGGTGTGCCATACAGTTCTGTTTTTACTAAGAAAAACATAAATTGTACTCAAATTCTGTCCACCAGGAGCTAAAAGTGGAGTTTCTCAATCACTCATAACAGATTATGAAGACGTGCCGTCTGTTCACTCTTGGTTAAAAACCCTTGCATTTCTCACAATGCTGTTATTTTTACTGTTTTTGAAGAAGAATTAAATTTCTACAAAAGATTTAGATGTAATTATGCTCAATATTTTTTTCTCCATCCTCTAAAGTGCCTTTTTAGGCTGAAACCTCCCCAAGTTGTTACCCAAAACAAAGCTAAAAACACATCTTTTAATTGTACATGCTTAAAAATATTTATGTACTCTTTAAATTTGGCAAATTAACCCCCTCACCCCCCCCCCATGTTAAAGCACCAAAGAACATTCAAAGAGCCTATTTTACCCAAAATGCCAGACTATGTGGTGTTTAAAGCAACAATTTTACAGCAGAAATCTACCCTCAGTTTCCTTAACAATTATCTAAATTATGAGTATTACAGGAAACTCGGCTGTTTATCTTCAGTGTTCTAAGTGCTAAAATGACTATGTATTGACAATAATTAAACATTAAAGTTGGCAAAATTTATTGTCAAAAATGTTATTTTTCATGTGGTTTAGCCCTATGTAAAGCTGCAGACTAATTGAAGTGTGTAGTCACACGTAGAGCTGTGGTTTTTGAAAAAATTCCCGTTTGGTTAAACATTTAAGTTAAAAACAATCTCAGAATGACAGTAAAAATTATTCATTGCACTTGTGTGTGTGTGTGTGTGTGTGGTTTTTCGATAAACCAAAATGCAGCATCATGTGGGGGGGGGGGGACTACAATCAAATTTACTTTTCGATAGGAAATAAGAGGGTAGCTGGGTGCTCTGTGCTGATTTAAAATGTTCTTCACATATGGAAAGCATTCAGGACAGTTGCTAAGCTTCCCAAGAACAGATGTCAACTTCAGTTCACCTCAAGGTCAGACCGTTCTCAGAAATCTAAACATTTTTCTCAAAGAAACTGAAAATTGCGGCGGGGGGCATTTTTTAAAAGCCTAATTTACTACATTATATTTCATTTAGAAAAAAGACTGAAAAATTTAATGGCTTCTTTTGTTTATAAGAGCTGATAGAAAACTTCTGTCGTATGAAACCTTTTCATACCTAAATTATTTTTTATCTCAACCAATCGAATGGCTTCTGAAGTAGCTTGTCCAGCAGCTGAACCATAACCCAAACTGAGTCAGGCAGCAGGACAGTGAGCACATCAGTAAGTCTGCGTCACAGTGACAGAAAAAGAAAATGACCAAGGTCTTGTCATAACTTGGAGAGAGGACCTCAACCAGACTGTAGCGCTGTGCTGGTAAACAAAGAAACAAATGGTCAACAGACTTCAATAAAAATCAAAACTGAACAGAAGCTTGGACAAAAAAAACCTTCTCAGTTGCATTAAAGACCTATGAAGTCTGGGCTGTTAAATCATTAGTGTGAAATTTTAAAATCGTTTTTGTTTTAGCATTCAGGCTCAGATTTGTTGAATAAATAATGGTGATGTGTAATTAGATCATTTGAAGTTGTATTATCTTTTAAAGACACTAAGGGTTAGAGGTTTTGATTTATTGTATTGTTGCATTAAAACTAAAAACTTGCATATAAATTACTTTTTAACTAATGGACAATTTAAAAAAAAAGCATAGACCTCACATATCGTCTCAGCTCGTGTCTTTAAGGAGATCTTTCAGTGTCTTTTTTTCAGCTCAGCTGTATTTGACGTGAGTCCTTAGTGAGCAGAGCTGTCAGGTTCATGACACCCTGCAGTTAGCTGCTGGTGGAAGCTTCCAGCGTTTGTTTACAACATTGTGAGGGCTTACTCAGCTGTTCAGACCATCACACAAACTACAGCACGCTGTTTGTCATTCAGCAGCACAACAAGGCAGTGGTGTAATAGAACTAAACACAGTATTTATGGAACAGGAGCCAACATACTTTTTTCTGTTCCATTTCTCCCTAAGTAAAATGTTTGTAAGACCTAAAGATTTAAATCAAATCTCATCCTGTTGACAAAATAAAATGAGCCTAAAACCTTAATTGTCACACAGCCTAATTGTGTGTTTCTGTGCTTGTAGGGGATCCCTGCGCAGTGAACATGTGCATCAATGGAGGAACTTGCGTGACTGGGACAGGAACTCCGTTCATCTGCATCTGCCCTGATGGCTTTTCAGGAGATCTCTGCAATGAAACTGAGACAGGTGAGTTGTACCTCTAAAGCCACAGTCTGGTTCTCTTCAATCTAAATGGCCACAAAGTGTAGCTGAAATCCAAGTGTCAGAAAGATGGCTGCAAGCAAAACTGCTTTATCTCTGTTAACTTGGTGTTCCAGCTTATCCTTGTTCAGGATTTAATTTTTTTCCCTCTTCTAAAAGGACCATGCAGCCCGAACCCATGTGAAAATGACGGCATCTGTGAGGTGATGAGCCACACCCGCCGAGGTGACGTCTTCAGCGAGTACGTCTGCAAATGCCAGACAGGTTTTGAGGGGGTTCACTGCCAGACCAGTAAGTTTGTGCTCCTTTTTTTTTTTTTCAAGTAGATTTGTCAGCAGTGCATGGATGACTGATCAAAATAAAATGATGTATTATAGAAGTGGGGTCATTTTGGCATTCCAAATCTCGTGTGTGTTAAACAGATGTGCAGGTATTTTATTTAAAAAGAATAGACAATTGCATTAATTGAGTGTGTCCATTTTAACTACAAGTAGATTCAGGATATTAAAAAAAGCTCTGCCCTTTCCTTTAAACTACAACGGTGATCAAATTGTCTCACTCTTGCTGATAAATTATGAGTTTTTTTATTTATTCATTCATTCATTCATTCATTAGAACTCATTGTTAACATAATGAAATCCTGGTTTATTTTTGTAACCTTACACATTAGTGTGCAGACAGCTGTTGTGAGTTCTGCCCACCAAACAGACAGCTGCTGTTCTCGTTCGTACGTCTCTCAGACTGTTTGGTTCAAGCAGGGTCAGCTCGACAAGTAGAAATAACAGTGAGAACATCTGCTTCTCTCTTTTAATGCCTTAAGTCTGACTTAAAAAGACAGATGGAAACGGTTTGCATGAGAAGGCAACACAATAATGTGCACAAAGAAGGAAAATATAAAGAATTTATCTTAAACTTTCAAAGTACTTGCTAAACATCTATTTTGTGTGTTTATTAAAAATACCTTTTTATCCCAGGTGTCCAGGGAGCAGATTTAAGTTCAGAAAAAGGTAATGGTGGAAATGAAACTTACTAGATAAATGTCTGCTTTGTCTTGCCGTGTCTTCTTCAGTTCTGTTCTCTGCTGCATGAACAGATGAGGGAATTCAGAAACTCACATATAGGAGAGACTCTTTATAAAGATTTATTGCTGTCCTGCAAGCCTCAAGCTCCACATGTGTCATCTGAGCCTATGAAGATTTTCCAAATCATCATCTCTTTTCAACATGGAGTTCCCAGAGAGAAATTTATGTTGCAGACGCTCTAATTTGAGCTAAAATGCAGCAAAGTTATGTTTGTACTTCTGTTGACCCCCAAAGCCAGAAATCCCAGCTAATTATATCTTCTACTTTTACAAGTCTTTTGGCAGCCATGTTTGCATATCTGTCAAAGAGAGAGCCTTGTACAGAGCAGGCCTTTACACAAATTGGATAATATGACTGGGATCATAATGAGGGAAATTGATTTGACGGTGCTGATTTATGAGAAGCCTCCTGGGGACTGAAGGGTCAGAGAGGCAAACTGTGTGACAGCTGAAGTGTGTGTGTGTGTTGGCAGGGGGTAAAAATTAAATTGGGAGCATCTGCAACATAAATTGCTTTCTGGGGATTCTTGTTTGCGATGGGTGGTAATTGCTTTTGCCGTTTGTGTGAAACTTAACACATCTGGTTGTCGTTTTTTTCTTTTAATCTTAAAAAAAACATGTGGGGAACCCAGTGAGGCGTAATGTAGTGACAGATTCAGCTAATGTCCTCACACTACTGTCATATTTAAAGGTTTACAGCGTCTCACAAGTGAATACACCTCACATTTTTATGGGACAACACTGAAGATGTGACACTGATACAATGCAAAGTAGTCAGTGTACAGCTTGATTAACAGTGTAAATTCCCCATCCCCTAAAAATAACAGTCCATTAATATTTAGACCTCAGGCAAAAAAGTCAGGGGTGTGTTTTCTTTTTTTCAGAGTTACTGTATATTGAGACATTTCAGAATAAAATAAGATGTTTTTTTTTCTTTTAGAAATTGTGACCCTTTAGATCAAATGATGTATTTTTTCAGAAATTATGACAGGAAATATTTTAAACGGACAAAAAAGCTAACTTTGGCAAATTTATAGTAATTTTTATTAATATTCACGGCCCCTGGTACGTAAATGAAATTGACTGAACAAGTCGGCGTGAACACCAAAGATGCAGAAGTAAAACAGACTTTCCACAAGAACAAGCTTCGAACAAACAACTTTGCTGTAAAAACTAGACCTACTCATTGGTTTACATGTTGTAGGGTCTATTTGTTGCTAAAACTAATTTTCAGGTGGTCTTGAGCAATAATTTTTTTAAAATAAAATGCATTTAATGTTTTCAGACCAGTTTTGGATCCCAAACAAATGTTTACACTAAAATAAATTATTAATGCAAAATAAATCATCCAAAGATGAATTGGTTGCAAGAATAATTTGTAAATATTTCTTCCTTTTTTTAAAATTTTTTTTAAAGTTGTAGTTAAAATGTATACCACAATTTGACAGTCTAGAAAGTGGGGCTCCTTTGAGAGGAAATTTAAAGAAATGCTTTTGCACAGCGCTCCAAAAATAGGTTTAAAACAATTTAAAGCTAGATTAAAATGGAGAACAACAAATAGCCCTTTTTTTAAGGTTTGCTTTTGTTCTGGGAAAGACGTTCAAAACCAGTTTTCATTGTGTATTTTAAATATTTTATATTCTTTTATCCCTGTGGAATCTTCGGGTTGGGGGGCTGTGATAAAGAAATTGTGTATATGCTGTGCATCCCACAAACGGCCACACACAGCTCATGAGCTCATATGCCGACCGTTTTTTTTTACATCCACACACTGTTCTCCCTCCATGCAAATCTAGCCAACAGAAAGTGGCGGTCTGCGCCAAACACCACAGAACGTCAGCACCGCTTCTGTTGCCGGGCGAAAAAGGGAACATGGAGGCGGAACGGTGAATTAAGTCTGCCCTCTTGACAATGTCACACTTGCTACTCAGGTCTGACTGCAGCAGTTGTGTCCCTTCAAACAGCTTTAAAAGCCTTTTTTACAGGTGGCAGGGAAAATAAATGCTTTGAGTGGTTTTAGGAGCGTGTCATGTTTGGAGTTGCAGTTGGGGAGGAGAAAGATCAGCTGATCACTTCAGGCCAAAGCAGATTGAAGGAACACAGAGGGAAGATGGAGTTCTGATCTTGCTTATAGTCTTGTAAATCCCAGATTTTCAGATCAGCTTAAGACGGTTATTTTTAGTCTGTGGAAGTCAATGAATAGTGCGTGTATGAATGTAGTGATGTCACTGTTTTGGGAGTTTTCAGCTCCTCCCAGGATGTGGTTGTGTGGGCAGACTGGGCTTCATGCCCCATAAGGAGTTTGGACAGGCTGTGTTTGTATGTTTACATGTGCTGTCATGGATTTTATGTGGATTTCCTGGTGGTGTGCTTTAATTTCACCATCAATAAACTATAAATTTACTAAGCTCCTATAGGTTTTTTTGTTTTTCTTTCTCTAAAGTCAGAACATGACAAAAAGTAACAACTGCAAGTTTTTAAGAGGCTAAATGTTTACAGGCAACAGTTTCTATTCTCGTTTAAATAATAGACTTTGTCAATATTCTTGCCATCTCCACAGTGATGGTAAAAACTCAAAAGTGCACCAAGATATCAAAGCATTTATAAAATCTGCTCATAACAGTTTTAATATGCAAGCTGTCAATTTCTGCTCTAAATAGCACTGGATTAAAAATGCTACCATGTGATCAGAAGTTTAATCTGAGAGCCTTGTAAAAGTCAACCAGTTATTTTAGGTTCTGCTGACACCTCCTGGTGTGCTGCAGCCTGTCCCGTCCACAGTGCACAGATCCTGACGCAGCTGGAAACTTGCAGAGGTTTATAAAGTAAATGAAAGATTACTAAACATACTTTAACAGAAAACTACTTCAGTGAAAATAATTTCACTGATAAGAAAAGTTCCTAAAAGTGATAAAACTGCACACAATAATCTGAAAAACAAAAGTACTTTTACACACGCTCGAGGAAATGGAAGTGTTGAATTTACTTAACCAAACTGGTTCCAGTAAACTGAATTGAGTAAACTGCTTTACGTTTGCTCAACATGCTTTAGTGAAACCAGTTCACATAACTTGGAGTAAATTCGATACTTTTATTTTTTAGCATGCATAAACAACTCTGTTCATGATGAGTTCGGTCATATTTAAATTTGTAATGTAACTAAAGTGTCATCTGTTTTTTAAATGTAACAAAAAACCTGATTAAAACAAACGATTTGCAAAACTACAAGTCCTCAAAGTTGAGTACTGTAACAAAGTAAATGTACTTAGTTACTTTACATCTCTGGAAACTTGTGGTGTTTATTTTTTCAGCCTTATCTTTGAGAACACTGTAATGGTCATAGATGTTTTACTGACTTTTTAATTTTATGCATCTTCTGAGTCCAGGTCTCAAAGATGCAATAAAACTCCACAGTCTTTGTTGGGACAGGAACATAAAGCAGGTTGAGGTGCCGGTCCAGATTCTGGATGCACATCGCTACGTTTGCTGTCAGCTCACCTGAGCTTTGCATTGATTAGGTTCAGGTTTCAAGCATGTTTAGATTGTAACATTGTGTTGGATTTCTTGACTGTTAACGTATGTGTGTGTAGTTCTCCCAAATATGTGTGTAATCACACAATGTGTTGTAGTAATCCCCCCCCCCCAAAAAAAAAAAGTGAAAGCAGATAGCTAGTTAATCTGCAAACTATATTTGACCTTATTTCATTTATGAAAGTCCTGTGATGTAACTATCCAACATGATAAAAGGATTAGGTGGTGGAGCTGACGATGTAGACTAGATGCTCAATCCTATTAGAGAAGAGAATGCCACCAGCTGGCTCTCCTCAGGACTTTCACAGTCTATTGTTAATCACTAATGTAGATTTCTGGGTTGTGGGGTATTTTATTTTTTATTTAAGATATACAGGTGCTGGTCATAAAATTAGAATATCATGAAAAAGTAGATTTATTTCAGTAATTCCATTTAAAAAGTGAAACTTGTATATTATATTCATACATTACATACAAACTCATATATTTCAAATGTTTATTTCGTTTAATTTTGATGATTACAAATGACAACAAATGAAAATCTCAAATTCAGCGTATCAGAAAATTAGAATATTACTGAAGACCAATAAAAACAAAGGATTTATAGAAATGTTGGCCAACTGAAAAGTATGAACATGAAAAGTATGAGCATGTACAGCACTCAGTATTTAGTTGGGGCTCCTTTGGCCTGTATTACTGCAGCAATGCGGCGTGGCATGGAGTCGATCAGTCTGTGGCACTGCTCAGGTGTTATGATAGCCCAGGTTGCTCTAATAGTGGCTTTTAGCTCTTCTGAATTGTTGGGTCTGGTGTATTGCATCTTCTTCTTCACAATACCCCATAGATTTTCTATGGGGTTAAGGTCAGGAGAGTTTGCTGGCCAATTAAGAACAGGGATACCATGGTCCTTCAACCAGGTACTGGTAGCTTTGGCACTGTGTGCAGGTGCCAAGTCCTGTTGGAAAATGAAATCTGCATCTCCAAAAAGTTGGTCAGCAGCAGGAAGCATGAAGTGCTCTAAAACTTCCTGGTATGTGGCTACGTTGACCCTGGACCTCAGAAAACACAATGGACCAACACCAGCAGATGACATGGCACCCCAAACCATCACTGACTGTGGAAACTTTACACTGGACTTCAAGCAACGTGGAAGAAGTGCCTCTCTTCTTTTCCTCCAGACTCTGGGACCTTGATTTCCAAAGGAAATGCAAAATTTACTTTCATCAGAGAACATGACTTTGGACCACTCACCAGCAGTCCAGTCCTGTTTCTCTGTAGCCCAGGCAAGACGCTTCTGACGCTGTCTGTGGTTCAAGAGTGGCTTGACACAAGGAATGCGACAGCAGAAACCCATGTCTTTCATACGYCTGTGTGTGGTGGTTCTTGAAGCACTCACTCCAGCTGCAGTCCAGTCTTTGTGAATCTCTCCCACATTTTTGAATGGGGTTTGTTTCACAATCCTCTCCAGGGTGCGGTTATCTCTCTTGCTTGTACATTTTTTTCGACCACATCTTTTCCTTCCCTTCGCCTCTCTATTAATGTGCTTGGACACAGAGCTCTGTGAACAGCCAGCCTCTTTAGCGATGACCTTTTGTGTCTTGCCCTCCTTGTGCAAGGTGTCGATGGTCGTCTTTTGGACAACTGTCAAGTCAGCAGTCTTCCCCATGATTGTGTAGCCTATAGAACTAGACTGAAAGACCATTTAAAGGCCTTTGCAGGTGGTTTGAGTTAATTAGCTGATTAGAGTGTGGTACCAGGTGCCATCCATTTTGAACCTTTTCACAAGATTCTAATTTTCTGATTTGATGAATTTGAGATTTTCATTTGTTGTCATTTGTAATCATCAAAATTAAACGAAATAAACATTTGAAATATATGAGTTTGTATGTAATGTATGAATATAATATACAAGTTTCACTTTTTAAATGGAATTTTTGAAATAAATCTACTTTTTCATGATATTCTAATTTTATGACCAGCACCTGTACCATAAACCACTCCCTTTGGAAGTGAGCATTTTGAAATTTCGTTTTCCACTTTTAACCAAAGGACTCTAAAATATAGGAGCTTGAAAAACCAACAATTCTCAAACTTTTGCACTGCAACATAAATTAAATGCCTGCAAACTAATATTTACACCTACAGAAAATAATTTTGGGTAGAATGAAGCTGTCTAAAAATGGTAAAAACCACATGTTGTAATACGTTAAATTAGAAGTGATTTTATCCAACTCACTGTTTTCTTGCTATAGTTGTTTGTTTAGTAGTAGTAGTGGTAGTGGTGGTTAATTCTTGTATAGCCTGAAGGTGCCCTCCTCTGGCACATTTCAGATCAGTGATACTTCACAACATGAAGCTGCTGCTTCATGCTGTAAAACTTCAGCTGCCTGCATTTTGTGGGATTAACCATGGGATCCCAGTATCACCAGATTCATGACAGCAGGCTGTTCTCCACAGCTCAGAGCTGCACATTTCCAAATGACTATATTTTCCTTCTACATAACAGAGTGAAAATAACTATTTGGACTAATATTATTGAAGGAGCATGTTGGCAGTGAGGTGGAACTCTGTGTTGATGTGATCTTTGTGCCTAGTTAATTTCATTTAATTATTACTAATGGTTTGAATTTTTAATAATTTTAAAATAACTCCTTGTGTGAAGTCTGTTGTACTACAAATAAAATCTTTCTAAATATCAATCTAGTGTATGTTCATAGCTAGTTCTGTTACATTGGCAGGTTTTGTAAATTATTTTCATCTTTGGCACATCAGCTGTAAGTTTTGGACTGGTAAGGGCGTTAAGAGGTGGCAGATTAAATCACAAGCATTAAAACACAATACATTCCACATACCTGTCCTTTCTGTTTTTAAAGTACTCTTTAAAAGTTTATCTAATTGGCAGCATGACTACGCAGTTTTCCTGCTCCAGCTGGTTCTTTACATTAATTCACTAATATTTATGCAACTTTCCTTCTACTTCAGCTCCAGTCTTTTTAGAAATGCATGTCGTGCTTTAGAGTTTACTGTAATCTTTTTAAATGGACATAATTAATTAAAAATTATAACTGATTAATTTCTCTGCAGATGTAAATGACTGTGCCGCGCAGCCATGTGAGAATGGTGGTATCTGCAGGGACCTGGACGGAGACTTCAAATGCCACTGTCCTTCGCCTTATGTGGGCAAACATTGCCAACTGCGTATGTATGACTATCGCATTAATTTTGTTCTACAACTAAAAGAAGGCCTGAGTAAGTCTGTGCTTTTGGAGGAAGGAAAACATTAAAGATGGAGTTTGGATGATGGCCAGCAGACTTTGGGATGAACAATGGGCTGAATGAAGAGCTTCTTTTAAGAAATCAGTTTATTATTCAATTAAACTGATTCATTACTCTGAATCTGTAATCATTTTATGGCCTTTCTTCAGCAACACACTCTGCCTGAATTGTTATTTATTTTTTTTCTCATCAATTATCAAAAAGGTTTTGAGAAAACACTGAAATGTGTAATGGGTTTATTTCTATTTTTCCTTTTTTAATTTTTTTAAATATGTTCATCAATCATTACTATTTCAGAATTGTCAATCTCATCTACTGGAGATGATGGAATCTAAATTTACCCATCGTCTTTCCTCCGCAGGCTGCATCTCTTTGCTCGGCATGGAGGGAGGGGGCATCGCTGAGTCCCAGATCGTGTCCTCGTCAGTCCGCTACAGTCTGCTGGGTCTGCAGCGCTGGGGGCCTGAGCTGGCACGCCTCCACAACAAAGGGCTGGTCAACGCCTGGAGTGCAGCTGCACATGACAAGAACCCATGGATAGAGGTGAGTACAGTGATGTAGTTCAGCAGCTAAAAAACTTGTTGGGTTGACTGTGTTTATTTATTTTACTCCTTTAGGAAGACATTGTGTTCAGTGATTTTAACTTTGACAGCTTGATTAGTAAAACTATTGACATATTTGCTGTAAAAAGTGAGTGGCTTATCTTTTTTCTGTTTTCACATTTACAGATTAATATGCAAAGAAAGATGCGCTTCTCAGGCATCGTCACCCAGGGTGCCAGTCGTATGGGCACCGCAGAGTTCATTAAGGCCTTCAAAGTGGCCTCCAGCTTGGACGGCAAAACCTACACCATGTACAGAACAGAGGGACAGAGAAAAGACCAGGTAGGGATGAACTGAACCAAACAAATGTTTGCCCAGATACACTGATGCATTCAGTCAGTTATAACATGAACATACCTCACTAGAAAAAGCAGGCATTGCATTCAGCTACATGCATTTAATGTAAACTCAATACTGCTGGCCAAAAGAAGTGCACTGCAGTTTACTAGCTCCTCCTCTTTAACAGGTGTTTGTTGGGAACGTGGACAATGACAGCACCAAGACCAACTTGTTTGACCCCCCAATCATTGCCCAGTACATCCGCATCATTCCTGTGGTGTGTCGCAAAGCCTGCACCTTACGCATGGAACTGGTGGGCTGTGAACTCAACGGTAAACTGTTGCACACGCTGAGCGTACATGCAAACACACATCTGGTTTTTTAAGTCATTCGCATCACAGAAATAAAGGTTTTTATGCTAAATTTATTTTCACTGAAGCGCTGCCAGATGGAGGGAAAAACACAGCTGATTTATGACAAACCATATGATTACATTTATTCCAGCACATGAGAATTAAAATGGGTCAGGAAACGTTTACAGCATAGAAAATATTGATCTTATTTCTAATGGTGGTTTACTGCAGCAGTTTTCCATAAGTCTTTCCTTTTCTCATACAGCAGTGTGCTTTTGTAAAACTTATTGCAATGTGTTAATGGTCATCTCATTTGTCAGATCAATGTTTTTTCCTCTGTTCTATTTTGTGCTTGGTTTGATGGCTTTGTTTAAAGGTTTTATTGCCTAAATATGTTTACTTGAATAGAAATGCTCTATCATATTTAAATCCTTTGTTGCAGTCTTGTACGGCTACTTTAGCCAAATGTATTTCATGCTGCATGTTCAACTTCTTGACTAATGTCTTTCAAAATGTTATTGTGAGCTCCTTAATTTGTTGTAGTTTGAGTTTACATTCTGATAATCCTGAATAATAGCAACAAAGATCAGTTTTTCATGTTTTAGTCGACTGCTTCTGCTTCTCGTGTTCCCTGTTGTGATTGTCACCTGCTTGTTTTGCTGCTTCACATCATCTGGCTTTGGCTGCTTCCCGTTCGCCTCTCGTCTATCACGCTCTTTCTCTGTCTCCGGCTCCTCTTCTGTTCCGGGTCTCACCTCCACAGTGTATTCAAACACTTCAGGTTGTTCAGAACCGTTGGGCATGAAGTCCAGGTTGGTGTTGGACCGCCAGATCACCGCCTCCAGCACCTTCCGCACTTGGGGGCTCGAGGCCTTCACCTGGCACCCACACTACGCTCGGCTGGACAAACAAGGAAAGACCAACGCCTGGACCGCCGCCACCAACAGCCGCTCTGAATGGCTGCAGGTGAGAGCCAGGACAGGCCTGACGCTTCAGGTTTTTAATCTGATACATCCTGTAATAGGAACTTGTGTTGTCTGTTTTTAGGTGGACCTGCTGTCTTCTAAGAAGATAACAGGAATCGTTACACAGGGGGCGAAAGACTTTGGCTGCATTCAGTTTGTCACAGCTTTCAAAGTTGCCCTCAGTAATGATGGAAAGACCTGGACTATAGTGAAGGATGAGACCACAGGAACAGACAGGGTGGGTCCAACAGAACAGAAAACAAACATCAAAACAATAATGAAAAGCATCAGTAGGTTAATAAATTATAGAACAAAAAATGCATCTTAAACAGTAAATAAAATTGTTTCTGTTAGGAAAAACAAATATTTCATGTATTTAAAGCTCCAGATGTTATTTTTTTTTCCAGATAATTAATACTAAAGTCTAATTGAAACTAAAATATTTTCGTCAAAAGTCAAACTGAGTATAAAATCAAAGGAATCCTTCAGGAAAAATAAGCCATGTTATTTTGTTGTGACCTTTGAAGTCGTCCACATGCCTCCTGTGACGCAGAACAGTGGACGTGCGGTCACATGGTTGTTTTCTCACACACCTTTCTTAGCCCCTGAGACACACTGCTTCAAGCTCCTGGGAACCCCCCGCGGGATGCGTCACTACTAGGGCTGCCACAAACAATTATTTTTATAACTGATTAATCACCGATTTATTTTTTCGATTAGTCGACTAATCAGATCATACGTTGACTATAAAACATAGAGCTTATCGCGCCAGAATGCAGCTGCTATTGCATAACCGTCGTTAGATTTTAGCTATATGCTAACTAAAAATAATTGCTGTGGAAGGTAAGTTCTGCTCTGCAGATATTACACAGGTTTCTCTTTCATTTTCTTAAAATGATCCCACACTTTTGAGCACCGTTGCTGGGTAGCCATGATACCAGAGCCTGTCTGTATAATGTCTTGTGACGTCCACAGTCTACCCCAGTTACCACTACTGTGCATGTGTGTCAAGGACAGAAAGGCAGATGTGGCAGTGGAAGGTGTCAAAGCAGTTTGGAGAGAAAAACAAAGTAAAGAAGAAGAAAACCCCCCAAAAAACGATTAATCGATTATTAAATTAGTCATCGATTATTTTAATAGATTAGTCGTCTATTAATCGAGTAATCGTGGCAGCCCTAGTCGCTACACCTGGTTTCTTCTCGTTGGAGTTTTTTATTTTTCTATTTCTGCAGCGTAGACTCTGAGACCTGACTGTCACAAATCTGTCCCAGTTAAAGCTCTAGTTGTTTCTGCGGAGAGATTCCTCTTTTCTCTCCATCCATGAGTTTTTGGCCGTTTGACTCCTTTATGAATGTCTGCTTCCAGGTACACAGCAGATATTGGAGTGTACACTCCAGTGGTAGAGGTTTCTCAGGAGGTCTATGTGTGTTTCATGAACTATGAAGTGTGTGCGAGAGCTGACTGTTCTGCTTCACCTGAGGTATGCTAGACCCTTTTTAACCCACCAGTACATGTTCCTAGTGGGCCGATCATTTGTGAGGTCTATACATTATATGAATGATCTTCTATATCTCAAATCTTATCAGATTTTGAAAGTAATTTTTCTCCTCTGTTGTGTTGGCTGTCTTCACACAAATGGTGTCTGAAACTAGCCTCATCTGTAAATGTCCCCCTGATGTTCCAGTTTTTAGGAGTGCAACATAGTTTACCGACTTTGGGTTTCTTTAGCTGTAGAAATGCTCTGATGGTTTTTCATTGGTTTCCTTCCTCCTTTTGTCCAGATCTTCCCAGGTAACAGCGACAACAACGTTCACAAGAAGAACCTGTTCGAGCCCCCGCTCTACAGCAGATACGTCCGCTTCCTGCCGTGGGAGTGGCACGAGCGCATCACCCTTCGAATGGACCTTCTGGGCTGTAATGAGTAGTGCCACCCAAAACCCACCTCCTTTACTCTCTACCCTCCTCTCCTCTCCTCCCTCTCCTGAGCCACACCTGCACTGCCTTGCTCTCAGCCCTAGGGGGCAGCAAACAACAGTGTAGCACACCACCAACAACCTGGCTGGTCAGAGGTGGTTGTTACTCACTACCACTGAAAGCACTAGTTATCGGAGCTCACTTTCCTTTTACTTCCTGACCTGTCTTCATATCTTTTTGCTAAATTCAAAGTATTGATTCTTTCATTCCTGTATGAGAAGTCAGAGGTGACGATGCTGCTGGAGTTGTGCTGCTTGAACTCTGATCTTTGATCAATTCTACCTGAACACTGAACCTCCAGGACCCTCAGCTGTTGACCTTTTTTATCCCACCACTCCATCTCTGAACTCATACAGACCATAGAAAATAGTTTTTCTTTTCCCAGAAGTTGATCCATCTTTTAGGTATTTTAGCAGATCACCTGAACTTTGACTTCTCAGATCTGAACATGTTTGCTGTGCTTCAGTTGCGGGACAGAAAATTTGTTTTCAAAATTGTAAATAGTTAAAGGGTTTTCTTTACTTAGAGGAAACTCTGAATCAGCTCAAGGTTTCTCAGCCTGTGCGCTAAAACGTTCTCTGCATTTACCTGTATTTGTTTGGACTGAAAGGTCAATTTGTTCTCTATTCTTCACCATCCAATGTGTAATCAGAGTAGATGACAATAGAAAATGTATAAAGTAATTTCTACTAAAATATGTCAGTGCTTATGTAAAGTTTTACTTCTCTTGTGCCAACACATCCTCAGAAATGCATGTCTGTGGGTTTATTTTCAGAAGAATTTAGTGAAAGCTCCAGTGATGCTGACTGTACACAAAGGTGGAACATTGTTTTATCGATCATAATCAACAAAGCATGTCGGTGTTTCGGTTTAGCAGACATGTCCATGGAGACTAATCTGAACAGAACTGTAAACAAAATACAAAAAAAAGTGATTGGATAAAAAAAATGCAGCATTTTATTTGTTTTTGAGTAAATGGCAGATGAGAGACAAAACTGCTGCTTTCAAATACTAAAATTAAAAACTCCTAGTTGAAAATGTTACATAATTTTTGTTTTATTTGGAATATAAACTTAATTTGTCATTTGTTCAGTTTAAGTCATGGTGAGCTGGTGGTTTTGGCTTTTACAGGATGTTTAGATAACAAATGTTTTTGGTTTATTGCAAACAGCCAGTAATATTCAGCGAAACATATTTTATATTGAGACGTTGCTTCTGCTGTAGGTTTCTACAGACTGATGGATGTTCTGGTCTCAGGTCCAAGCGCTGTGTAGAGTTCTACTGAATGCTAATCTTTCACTAACCCTCGCTGTGCTTCTAGTTTGTGTTCAGTTTCACATTTTTATGGCACTTTGTTTTGTGTTTTTAAGATTTTGTAAGAATGAAACTCCAGAAGGAAACGTTTAATTGTATTACTTGTTTTATAAAATGACCAGTAAAAATATTCTGATGTAAATGTTCAGGTAAAATAATAAAAACTCTCCCAGACTGGGTGAATTCTTTACATTTTTGTTCATAAATATATATAACCTGTATATTTGTGGGGTCTGCTGGTATATGTGGATGTTAATGTTTGCAGCAGATAATTTATTAATATTTTATATTCTTATGGGTGCAGCATTATTTCTCCGGTTCAAAGCTGCCCCCAACCCCATAAGACTAACAGAGGAACCACATAAATTGGATTTTTTACGGTTTCACCAAACCTGACGTGACCTGCCTCATCTGCGTCCCCCTCCCCCCTCACATTCTAAACCTTTTCATCCCATGAATTATGAATTTTGGGCTTGTGCAATATTATACAGTGTTAGTTTAGATAACAATGAATATTGATTGGGGGGGCTTTAAAAATGCATGAGGGGGGACAGCAGTCCTGCTGAGAGGTCACAGATGGATGTTTGTGTCAAACACTCATATTTACAGTTTATAAGCAGACATTAACAGCTTCATGTGCTTTATTGTAAGGTTCAACCTGAATGACTGACTTTATTTCTCATCTCAGTTCTGCTTTTCTCCAACTTATCAAATTCACATTGTTTTATTTTTTGTGGTTATTGTGGATTCATTTCTTGACTTAAAAATGTATTTTGTATTCCAATATTGTTTTTAACACTGTCTTTATGTTTGGCCTTTGCATTTTCCAGATGAAAAATTAATAAAGATCATCAAAATTACAGTTTTGAATTGAATGGAAATCCTTTTTTTCTTCTTTTTGAAGAATTTAAGTCGGTGTGCATAAAGCAGAATTAACTGGAGCTGCTTTCCATTTAAAAGGTGAAAGATTCAAAGACCTGAAGCACAGAGGGTCGATTCCCCTGTTTAGCATTTCAGCATCCCCGGGGCGTGTGTGTGTGTGTACCCTGAAATCTTTGAAAAGGTATCTTCATCCGAGCAGAGCATCCTCTTGTCTCATTACGTTCTGTGAAGGTCACCCTCTGCTAGTGAAACACCTCTGCAGGGTTGGAGCGACATGATCAAAATGAAAATGCATTCAGACAGTGACACTGAAGAGTAAATCCTGTTGGCTGAAATTAGTTTTTAGAAAAATGCCCTTTAAAATTTTGAGTGCCTTGTGTTACAAAAAAAGGGGGGGGGGGGGGAGCCATCTCCACTAAACAAAGTGTTTTTATTATTTTATATTTTATTTTATTTTTAACTTAATGGCTCACTTTGTTTCCTCTTAATTTCTACATTAAATCTTCCTTTTGGTTCTTCTGAAATCTTTTCCTGGTACATCCTGTGGTGGTCTCTCACCGGATGGAGAATTGTTGCACAAAAAGACACAAAAGCCTTGATTCTTTGATTCTGAAGACTTGTCTTGTAGTTTTGATAAATGTTGCTTCAGGTTTTCTGGAGTTTTGCTGTAGGACTGTGGCTGCTTCTTCCATTCCTTTTTTCCAGTTTGTTTTCAAAGGAATGTTTTTAAGCTGCTGAACTCTGACCTGTGAATAATTCAGGCATAAAAAGGCTCCTGAGCTCAGTGAACGAGTGTTTTCAACGCAGAGCAGACAACTTGGCAAAGAACCAGTTTAAAATGGAGCAAAATTTGTTCTCACTTTAGCTGAATCTACATAATGACAGTTTTACAGACATAAAAACATCATCTGGTGATTCGGAACATGTTAGCTGGATCATGTCACTTGAAACTTTTTGCACACTTGTTGAAATCTTGCCATTTTTCTGTTTCACACGTGTGTTTCGTTTGGGATGTTTTGCCAACTTACAAATTAGCTGCATGAATACATAAACCTGTAAAACCTTTGGGCAGAGCTGATGATAAAGAAACTAAACTCCTCCACAACTTCAAATAATTTTAAATCATGTCAGAGACGGGTGGAGGCGTGCAGCCGAAGCTGAAAGGGAACTTTAGGCACCACATCAGGTTGGAACAGGAAGGATGACGACGGCTATTTTTGCTCCAAACACTGACAGATTGTCCTGGGATGAGCTCTAAAACGCTGTTATTTCTGCTCAGATAAATGTTTTGAAGTGTTATCGTTGACAGGTGATGAGGGCCTTTCACACTCCAAACTACACCCCGTATTTGACTATTTTGCCTTTTTATTTGGTGCTAAATGTGCATTTGTAAGTTTATAAAAGTGAGAAATTGCACAGAGTTTGCTTCCTATTACAGCTCATTTTGTCTTGTGTCTTTTAATCAAGCTGGAAACTAACTCCCTGAGCTCTGCACTCCAGGCTCCTGATGGTCTTTTATTGAAACCTTCCTCTCTAATCACGGCGGTGACACTGAAACCACACTGCCTCTCTCTCACACACACTCATTTCTGAGACTAACCATCCTCCTCTGTCAGGAGTCTCTGCTAATGACAGCATGCCATTGCTCATACGGACACAATCAGCTCCTTGTCTCCTCAATCAAGCCACACAAACACACACAAGTCAGCTCATTCTCTTTGGCGTCGCCTCTCGGGGCTCCAGGTCGCAGCTTGTCTAACCTCTGGCCCTGAATGCGACAAGCTGATGCTGAAATTACACCCCAGTCACCCAGCAGTTCACACGGGCTGCTGGTATTCAGGGCCCCAGGCTAAAGGCTTTTATCTCCGGGTTCATGGGGATGAGCGCTGGTTTGGTCTCTTCAAACAAACTGGGAGATAATGGCTTTAGATACAGGCGGGGAGGGGAAGGGGCTGTCAGAGCGGCTCGGAGTGGGGGGTCTAGAGAGAAGGGTCCAGAATATTTCAAGCTCATCAGATCTGGCAGAGGACATAATAATAATATTTTCTTCAAGCAAAAAAAAAATAATAATAAAAAAAATACAAAAAATTGGAAAAACTAGAAAAAAGGAGGCCAAATTTTAAACTTGATACATGCTTTGAGTACTCCTACCTGATGTGTTACAACCAAAAACTTCCAGTTCAGGATTTTTATTCAGTGACGGTCTCCATTCTCTGTCTGCCTGTCTCATTCAGACTACTGTCAGACACTTTCAGACATAAGTGTGTGCCAACCATGGTGATCCACCGTCGTTTTTTTTTTAACAGGAAGCACAGCAGGGCCGGCCCTATAGCCAATTTGGTGCCCTGGGCAACATTTCAGGTGGCGCCGCTTTGTGCAGATTTCTAAATCTCACACCAATTTATTTCCATTCAGAAAGCAAATTAAATAGTTTTGTCTTTGATATTATTTTTTTATCGTTAGAAATCAGGTTGTCCAATGAAAACAGTTAACAATTCATTTGGAACAGAACACCAGCAGTCTACGTCATACCTGCCCCTGCCAACATCTGCTGACAGCAACGAGGAACACCTGTTCATGCTAACGAGCAGCTGTGGAGTGAAGTGGTTCTGTGTGTGTGTGTGGGGGGGGGGGGGGGGGGGGGGGGGGTTTTTTTCTACAACGTGGGGACAATTTTCCCCTCCCCCCCAAAAAAAGCAGCCTTGTGGGGACCGAAGTGAATTGTTGGGACCAATGCCAGGTCCCCACGGGTCCAAATGCAAACTACAGGTGTGGGGTTAGGTTTAGGACCAAGGTTTAGGTTAGTTTTAGGGTCAGGAAGATAGATACCTGGGAGGTTAATTTTAGTGTATATTGTCAGGGTTAGGATATAAAGTCTAAAAAAATGAATGGAAGTCAATGGAAGGTCCCCACGGGGTTCAAGAACAAACGTGTGTGTGTGTCTGTGTGTGGGGGGGAAGTGTTCCAGAGGTATACTCCTCCAAAAAGATCTAATAAAAAACTCTGCATTTTCCAGTCACTTTAAGAGCATGATACTAAATTCTTGGGATTATGTCCGTCTGTCCGTTTTCTTCTTCTTATCCAGGGTCAGTTCACGGAGGCAGCAGCCTAAGCAGAGAGACCCAGACTTCCCTCTCCTCAGCCACTTGGACCAGCTCATCTGGGGGAATCCCAAGGCGTTTCCAGGCCAGCTGAGAAACATAGTCCCTCCAACGTGTCCTGGGTCTTCCCCTGGGCCTCCTCCCAGTGGGACATGCCCGGAACACCTCACCAGGGAGGCGTCCAGGAGGCATCCTAACTAGATGAACCACCTCAACTGGCTCCCCTCGACGTGGAGGAGCAGCGGCTGAGTCCCTCCTGGATGACTGAGCTTCTCAGACACCCTGCAGAGGAAACTCATTTCAACAATTGCTTGTATCCGCGATCTTCTACCTTCATAAAATCACTGAAAACCAGACTTTAACCTGAACCTTAACTGAGATCATAAATGAATTTTTTTTTCCAGTTTTGGTCTTTATTTTGTTTTCTGTTTACACACTGAGCACCAGTAGTTAGTCTTGACTGCATCATTTCATACATTTATTACAAAATGTCTTCTGCACCCTAAGTAAGTAGTAGTAACAAAACAGCTGAGAAACCCACAGAACAAGTTACCTTCTTAAACCTGACTGAGTGATTATTTTACAGACGGAATAAACTAAAAAGTTATGAAATTGATTTTTTTCCCCTTCATTTGTAGTGCCTAGATGGATGGGCTCCTCAGCATTTGCCTTTACTGCCTATGCCATGAGCAGAAATTATGTCCACATCACTCCTGTTTTAGCTGACTTAAACTGGCTGCCTGTTTGTTTTCATATTGATTTTAAGATTTTTTTTAAATTACTTTTAAAGTTTGGAACACCATGACACTTGGCCCATTGATATTTGTTCTGCTATCAGTACTGTTTTTTAAATCCTGCCTAAACACTAAAAATTATTTACACTGGCTTTTGATTAAAAGTTGGGTTGTGTTCCATCAGGAATTTTCTGTTTTATTTCTTGTTTTAGTTTTGTTCTTAAATTTTTTTATTACACTTATTTGTTTATTTTTTCACCTGTTTTATTGTTGCATCTCTTGTTTGTGAAGCACTTTGATTTACATTCTTGTTTTTAAATGTGCTCTAATATATAAAATTGACTTTGACATTGACAGCCTAATCATGAATTGGCAACAGCTTTCACATTGCATTTTTAGTTTTATATATTTTATATTTATTAAAACAGTTGATACGTCAAAACGGCCTTTTATCAGCTTGAATTGTTGCAAATGATCTATCTTATTATTGGGCTTTAGAAAAGAACACTGATGTATGGGGTTCCTGTCAGTAGCTGCATACTGATACTTTTCAAAAGTGATCCAGAATTTGTTAGATTCACCTGCATTTTTTTGTTTGTTTGTTTTGTTTTTGTTTTATCAGGTCCAGAATATCTCAGCTTTTGCTCGGAGATGTACACTTGTTCTCCAGACTTTTAAACTTTCAGAACAGTTGAAAACATTTAACTTTGTATCCCCTCCTTCTTGTCTCAGACCTGAAATTATTTTAAAGATTTTAGCACAAAATAAATATTAAGCTAAATTTAAACTATATTCTGAGAGTCTATAAAGACGTTAATAGAGAATATGTAGAGGATAAACATCATTTTACACTGTCTCTTTTGACATCCTACACTTCAGAACAGCCCTGAGAAACCCAGAGTTTCACTGCAAACCTTACCAATTTATGTTCAAATCAACAAATGAAGTGAATCAAAAGTGACCTATCACATGGAAAAACAAGCAGCTAAATTGCATTGCTTTAAAATGTTTGCAATAGTTGCATTTTGTCAAAATATAATTACAAATACCTTGGGAAACTTGAATGGAATACAATCTTAAAGATTCTTTTGAAACCTTTTTTGAGTGGTAGCAACTAAAAAACATATTTTGAGCAAAAGAACTATCAAATTTTCATATTTTCCCTGTGAGCTAGCAAAACTTTGTTTCATAGCTGGTAAATCCTAATTTTACAAGTAGTGTTTTGAAGTTTCTTCTTTAAAATTGCATTAAAAAAAACCCTCATCTGGATAATCCAAAAGTAGGATTCACACTAAATAACAATGGGTTATCCTGATCAAAGACAAAGGATGATCCAGGTAGCTTGAAAAACCAGGAATCTGAAAATGCGATGAGGTCATTTTGACCAAATTTGATTTAATCCTCACATATTTTCTCAAATCACATTTCAACATATTTGAACTGTGGTCTGAGGGTGAAAATAAACCAAATAAGTTAAATAACAAATCCAAACCTAAAATCTCACACAGCTATGTTTTGCGTTACGTTGCTTCTCTCATAAGAGTGAGCGAAAGTTGGCGCTTCTTCAGACAAACTTGAGAATATTGATTTTATTTGTGAACCAGAAACATGAGAATTTCTCCATTGTGAGCTGCTATGACGTAAAACAGAAAGTCATTTTGTGTAAACGAAAGCTGGTGTGTGTGTGTGTGGGGGGGCGGGGGTTAGGACACAACAGGAAGCTGTGAGTTAACCGCCTCTGCTTTGAACAAACCACAGATGATGATCCAGATCTGAGTTTTCTCTCATTAGATGACTATCCTCTCCGAGCTGTGACTATAATGCCATAAAGCTTCACACGCTCCTCTGTCCTCAACTGAAGCTCAAACGTTTGTGACCTCACGGGAATGTCAATCAGCCTCAAAGATTTACGTTTCTTCGCTGGGTGAGGTGTCTCTTCTAACATCCTCTGACTTCTTCCTCTCAGGCGAAAAATGAGAAAGTCTGGCAATTATCTGACTCAACCATTGTGGTATGAAAGAAAACATTCAGGAATAAATGGCTCCTCTTAAAAGTGAATGTCCAAATCGTGGGATCTCTTGATTTGATTTACCCTTCATTCAGATGAATCTAAGAAGGCTGAGACGTGTTGAGAGAATAACGTCTTCCTCTGCAGCTATACACTGCTCTGTGAGGGGGAAATAAACCAAAGAAGTTTCAACTCAGTGACTAAAACAAGTAGAAAGATATAAACTGGAATAAATTGCAACAATATGCAAAGATACAAACGGAGGAGTATGATAAAACTCTTAAGACCACATGAAACGGTCACTGTCAGCTTGACAGACCAATTGAACAGAGCAGAACTAGTTTTTTGTATTTCTCTCCTCAGTATCAAGAATCAATAACTTACTTTAGCGAGCTGTAGTGTAATGGCATAAGATACCTTGAGTGCAAACTCCTCTGTTGTTGTGGTTCTGATACAAAGTTGTTGATGTTCTGTGACTAGGCTGACTAAACAAAGGTTTGTTTCAAAATTCTTTAAACTGTCTACCACCCATTTCACCTGAAACATGATTTAATTTATCCACTTTTCTTTCTTCCATCTCAGCCATAAATGTCTCTTCCTCACTGGTAGAGAAGACGTGTGTGAGGTTGTGTCTGCATTGGAGGAAATGTCATTATAACCAATTCTGTGCCGCTGAGACATTTTTATACATTTTGTAGTATTACAATGTTTATATGGGCTGCTTTGAGTTCTTTTAATTGTGGGGGGTGGGCTCATTGGCGGGCTGCACGTGGCCCACAGTAAGTGCTCCTCTTAAGGTGTGATTGATAAAAACATCACACATACACTTAAAAAAAACACGTGGCAGACACACAATGTCAATGCAGTCCGTGAATAAGTGCTCTCTGAGAAGCAGGAGGAACTGGTTTGTGTTCGTTGATGAGCATTACTACATTTAGAAAGAAACAGTCTTCTTCTGGATTTAATAGATCTGTAGATCAGAGGGTAACATTTGGAACAAATGATCAGGGCGGGAACGACCCTTGATGAGGATGATGTCGTCTTTTCAGAGAGCACGGCTGTTTGCAATCTCCTTAAAGGAGGGGAGAGGTCAGTTATTTTTCATAAGTCTTTGTGACTCTTTGAAGAGACTTTTTTTTGTCAGCTGCTGAACATCTTGGCCGGCAGCTTTCCCCTCAGATTCTTCCTGAGGAAATGCAGGCGTCGCTGAGCCTTTTAGATGACAGCTGAGGTGTTTGTAGACTGGAGGAGAGTATTTGTGCTGTGAACACCCAGGAATCTGAATGACTCCACTCTCCACATGCTGTTCTATGATGAGACGTCTGTGAGTTTGTGCTGAGATTCTTGTGATTTATAAAAAAAATCTTTTGATTAGACATGTAATTTCATTGTGCTCTATACAATGACAATAAAGGTCTATCTAATCTTTCGATTAGCAGCAGAACACAGCTTTGAGTTGTTGTACCTATGACTCTGTTCTGTTTTCCCACACCACCCAACTCAGAACTGAGTTGGGTGGTGTGGGAGGGATGAGAACCGACTAACAATTTACAGTCCTCCTCATCGTCTTCTTTTCATCCAGGTCAGATTTGAGGGGAAGGCAGCCTTAGCAAGAAAACCTGGACCATCCCCTTTTCTGCTACTTCCACTAACTCATCTGGGGGGACCCCAAGGCAATCCCAAGCCAGCAGAAAGATATAACGCCTCCAGCATGTCCAGGGTCGACCCTGAGCTCTCCTCACCCAAGGACATGCCTGAAACACCTCCACAGGGAGGCATTCAGGAGAAATCCTAACCAGATGTCTGGACCACCATAAAGCTGGCTCCTCTCCATGTGGAGGACCAGGATTCTAACTCAGACCACCTCCTAGATGTCTGAGCTCCTCACCCTGTCTCTGAGGCTCAACTCAGCCCCCCTGTGAAGAAAACTCATGCTGGTCACCTATATTTGGGATCTTCTTCTTTCTGATCATACGTGGGTTGGAACCAGTAAATGAAAATCTTTGCCTTCCAGCTATACCACGACTGATTGATTCCCCCATCATCTGTCTCAATGATGGCGATAAACTGAAGATAGAGGTGAAGACAAAAAGGAGTTCATGATGACAAGAACTCAGTTCCTGCCTAGTGTAACAGGTCATAGCATACCCCTACCCTGATTTAACCTGGGGTTAAAGGGGCTTGGGAAAAATTGTATCCTGGGTGTATTATTGCTTAGGTCAATTTATACCCCTCAGGCCTGATTGTACCCCCATGTTATCAGTAGCGCTGAGTTATACACACAAGAATTTAAATTTCCAGTCTGTGTCCAGAACCCTGCGATCAAATAATCAGTTATTACTTACAGTTCCTCGAACTCGACTTAAAAGGAAAGGAGATCGAGCTTTTTCTGTTGCTGCTCCTGTTTGTGGAATAATTTACCTTTCCAGATTAGATCTGCCCATAGCCTGGATCATTTTAAATCGCTTCTTAAAACTCATTTTTATTCTTTGGCATTTAATTGATGTATTGGTTTTTGCTCTGTTTTGTCATTTGTGTTGTTCTTGTACAGCACTTTGGTACAGCTTCATGCATGTTGTAAAGTGCTATATAAATAAATTTGACATTGACATTGACAAGTATTACAGTAATTAGGGTAACCCTCATAACCCTAACTGACCTAAATCTTAAAACTTTAAACATTTGGTATGAGGCCAGAGGATGGTTATGTAGATGGGTGTATTTTAGCCTGGAGAGATATAATTTGGTCTAGGACTGTAGTTTTCTAATCTATGCCCAGGTTTAATTTGTCCTGCTACAGCTGTAACCCTATCAGAGCTGGCCTTGTTCTTCTTGGAGTCCACTACTCTGAGCACTTGACTCAATTCATTTTGTTGAGGAGTGAATGGAGATGATGCTTTGTGTGTTTTGCCTCAAAGCGAGGAAACAGGTTTTTAAGCTGTCAGAGAAGATTGCCTGCTTTTATACTGGTAGACAATGATGACGCTACATTTCTCGTGTATGTGTGTTTGTACCTACTCAATAAGTAAACGTGTTGCTGCCTTTCTGATCTAACACAATGTCAAAGTGCAGACGTATGCTTCGCTGAGTAATTCAGCACAATTTAAAACATCAACACATCACACAGCCCCAGTGGCCTAATGAACAAGGCACTGGCCTTCTAACCCTGTAAGGCCCCTTGTTGCAAAACTACAACATCACTTTTAGCTGTACCAAAAACAAACCTGAAAAAAATCCTGTAAAACCACATTTGCATAGCCATTAGGTCCTATTGTTTAGCCTTGCAAGGCCATTGGATGGTAAAATGTGTTAAAAGATCTGACCGTCAAGCCATAAAGTCATTTGACTTGGGAACTTTTCTGGATTCACATCTCCCTTGTTTACTGAAGTGGATGTCTCAACACTGAACATGTAATTACTACATTATTGTTGAGGGCATGCACCAACTTAGATTTTGTTATGTCTTTGTTGTAGTTTTACAACATTGGGTGAGGAAGGTAGTCAAAATGTGAAATGCACCTTGCATAATGCATAGGGACAAAACACTTCTCAAATGTTCACTTGTGTAATATTTATTACTACTAGAGACATATTGTAGATTTTTTAAATCTGTTAAGAACAGATTTGAGTAATTCTGAATGAAAACATGATTTGTTGTTGTGGTATTTCAAGCCTTTCAAGTAGCAGAATTTGAAACGTTGGCTGTATTTTATCTGTAAAAATACATAGGTCATACTGGGATTTATTTACTGAAATACCCAAGGCCAGACACTGGTTGTGCAGATGGTTACTGGGTGTAGGGAAAGGTATGAATGCTCTTAACTGTCTGGATGTAAGAGGGCAGGGACTCTGTGGATCTAATTGGTCTAGGTGTTCCTTTTATCATGTTGATCTAAGTGGCCAAACAGTGCATTGTGTGACTTGAGTGGAATGTATTACACAATGTGATACATTCATATGTGTCACATTTCTGTCTTTGTTAAATAAATACTTCCATAACACCACGGACAAGTTGCAAGCCCATCACAGAGTTCCACAAAACAAGTGGTTATCAACATTGCCTCCCACTAATCTGGGTTCTGTCTGCTTGTCAGATTTTATTCTTATTTTTTGGTCAGTACATAAGATTCATAAAAGTCTGACTGCTGTGTGATTATTAATAATGATATTTACTGTTAAAGAGCTTAATAAGCAGTCCACAGTGCAAATCAAGCCTTATTTGTTCAGTATATTTGTTTTGACAGCGTGAGTGCAAATACACAAATTCTGCTCCTATCTAGGCCCGATGTTGCAATATTGCAACATTTCTGTAAAAACTTACTAAAACATAAAAAATTTGGTAACACTTCAATTTATGCATCAGAGAACCCCTTTAACATCATTAGAGAGAAGAAAAAAATTGCGCTTTTTTCTACATTTGGGTTTTCAAAGAACATTCGTACACTTCATTGAGTCATTCAGCACAGTTTAAAACACCAACACATCACACAGCCCCAGTGGCCTAATGGATAAGGCACTGGCCTCCTAAGCCAGGGATTGTGGGTTCGAGTCCCATCTGGGGTGATCAGCAGAGTGGCGCAGTGGATGATGGGCCCATAACCCAGAGGTCAATGGATTGAAACCATCCTCTGCTAAGCAACTTTTGCAAGATAAGAAACACCATTCAATTGTTAATCATTGCATTGAACTCTGCAAAACCTACTTTCAAAGAAATCTCCAGGCTGTATTGTTTCTGGCACGTTGGTTATTCATTTTCTAAGATAGTGTGATTTTCTTTTGTTTCCTTAATTTCTTTAATACAGCTTTTGAGTTATTTGTCCAAAGTGTGCATAAGCTCAAGAAAGTCCGTTATCACTGAGGTGTAGGCAGACAGGACTTTTGACCTGACCCAATGACTCAGGTCTTGTGTTTTCTAAAATAAAAGTTTCGTGCTCACCTTTGTGCTTTGATCATGTAGACAAAGGTGAACATGTTGCTGCTGATCTGACACGTCAAACACTTCACTGAGTCATTCAGCACAAAACACCAACACATCACACAGCCCCAGTAGCCTAATGGATAAGGCACTGGCCTCCTAAGCCAGGGATTGTGGGTTCGAGTCCCATCTGGGGTGATCAGCAGAGTGGTGCAGTGGATGCTGGGTCTATATCCCAGAGGTTGATGGACTGAAAACATCCTCTGCTAAGCAAAATTTTACACAACTGATACAAACACTAGTCATTCATTACTCCCTGAACTTTGTAAAATATTTCTACACTGGGAACACTACTCTTTACTTCACATCTCTCAAAATACTTTCCACCACCAAATACAAAGCCCACTCATCATCACTCACTTTCAAAATGTTCACATCTCAGAGGAAAATAGATCACAGTTGCAAGTCAGGTGAGTGTCTTCATCCTGAGATGAGTCGAGACTAAATTTTCTTGTGTTAGTCAGGTGTCTTATCCATTGTGCTAAAAGCCTGTTTTTGAATATCTTCTTTACTTTTTGCACAACAACAGACATACAGAAGTACTTTAAGTCTGGAAAATCACTTAACCCCCAGTCACATCTCAGCTTCAGTTCATGGTAGAACAAAATATGAGGTTGAGTTCATCACTCAACCACTCGTGGAAACATGCAGGAAAAGTTTCAGCCAACTCTCGATGAATTTTTGCTATGATGTCTCAGTGATTCAGGCTGGTAGAAACCTTCACACCTATCAAGCAGCTTTGAGGTCGTTTGGAAAGCTCTTCTCATTCCAAACATCATTTTATGTTCATTCAGATGGACATAAAAAACATTCAGTTTAAAAATTTTCACATGTGCAAAACTCGTTTTCTAATTTTTATTAGTATGAAACTGTTTTTGAAGAAAAGTCAAGGCTGTATTGTAGCTGGTAGGCAAACAATACTTCCTTTGTGGAAGACAGCGAGACACTTCATTTCTTGTCCACAACATTTGAAATTTTTGTCCAAACTGTGTATCTTAGTATCAGCTAAAGAATTTCCATTATACCTGGAAGTCAGTAAATTTTTGACCTGACTCAGTGAGTTAGGGCTTTTATGTTTTTTTCCAAACAAAAGTTTATTGCTTTGCTTTGTGCTTCTTCTGTCGCTCAGTAGCCTTATTGTCTGAGCAATGAAGCTGTTGTATTTCTTAAGTGTTCTTGATGCCACAAAATGTTTATCATTTTTCAGATGGTAGGAGGTTAAACAGCTTGTGGGCAGTGTGAAAGGAATTTCTCACAACATTTGCATTTCTCCATAAAATTACTCTAAGGCAGGGAGAGAGACTCTCTCATCTACTCTCACCACACATGGCAGGGTTTCCATCCAGCAGGGTTTAAATCCATACTGCAGTTGTTGGACCAAAAAGTAACACAGACCCTCAACTGTGAGTACAGAGAGGGAGATTATAACATGCTTTACTCGCCTGAGGAAAAGTATCCTTTGTTAAGTTTTCTTGGCCAGCTGTGTGTTGGTGAGTGTTACTGTACTTGGCCAAGAAAGTGTTGGAGAGATCTTCAGTATTGTTGATTCTTCAACATTTTGTTCCTCTCCATAGTGGAACCATTGATTTGTGGAGTGGGAAATCAGCCATTAAAAAAAATCCACAGTAGACTATATGCTGTTTGGACTAGAATCCAAAAATTGAAGCCTGAAGAGGACAAGCTTTCCTGTTGGCTGGCTCCAACAAGATTCAAGTTTCACCCCATCTATGTGAAAGAACAGGACAGTGCACATTCTACAAAAAAAGTTCACCCCAGGTAATATTTGTCAGGTGTGAATGAATTCTGATCATGTAATTCTTACCTTGCTGCTGAATGTTGAAATACCATTTTCCCCCAATACGTTTAGCTCTAATTAGTTTTTTCATGCTCAAAATAAAGGTCTTCTTTGGTTGTATCCTGAGGAGTTGGTGGGACTTAAAACCCCAACATCTCTAGTGTGCAGACTGGTTCTAAAAGTATAACATGGCAGCTTAAGTTAAATGCTGGCTTCAATTGCCTCCTCCACGTGTCAAACTCAAGGCCTGGGGGCCAAATGTGGCCCCCCACAGGATTTTATGTGACCATCAAAAGCTTCAGAGATGTATTAAAGCCTTAAAATAAGTGTTTGCTGCATTAAAGACAGCGTTGACCATAAATCTCACAAAATGCACGTCGATCATTTTACTTGAAAAATGATGCCATCCCACCACTAGGTGGAGGTGCACAGGGCTTAAAAGTTGCTGGCAAAATTCACCATGTAAAGTTTTCGTTTGGCTGTATTTTTGCTGGCTACTTTTGCTGCATCTCAACTACTTGGAACAAGGAAATTCCTACTTAATAGTCATAGATTTAAATTGGAATGACACTTTCAGTGGGAATTCCCTGTTGGAAAGTGGGAGAGTTCAGAATTCAAGATGGCAGCTGCTCACCACAACTCAATAGTGAGTAAAACTCTTTTACTTTTACTTTAAATTGTCAAAAAGAAAAAATAAGTATGTCCTCTGGTTCTTCTTCAGAGGACTTACTTATTATTATTATATTCTACCTAGATTACTGAGGTGCACCAGGATACTTTTAATAGTATTTCTGTATTTCTTATTTCACATTAGTCAGTTGTGTGTCTGTGTTTATAAAACATATTAAAACACTGTTTTTATGCAGGAAATACCACATAGAGCTCAGTTATTGTTTCTTAGCAGTGCTAAGCTGTAGCAATGAGTCGAGGAATGTGCATTTAGTTGACATTAAACACAAAAAGTTAGTTAATTACAACTGGCCTTTTGAACGCAACAACACAGTAGACCCATTGCACCAGGGTAAAATGCAAAACATAGCAAAATTTTGGCAAATTAGTGCTAACAATCAAAATATTGACATATTGTTTTCCATATGGATGTATACCAAGGTTTGTTACAAACTCAGGCAATGATTTTAACAGATTTCTAAAAGAAAATGCAGAAAGGAAGTTTGGCACAAACACATCGGTCACTTGCAGAACTGGGGCCATCACGTCACTATCGTGTGTGGCCTGGACACACATGAATGTTTTAGTTTGTTTATTTTTACATTTTTGTTTAACTTTAGCTTTAACTTCTCAAATTAGCTCGACACACACACACACACACACACAAAAAAAACGCCACCCACAATGCTCGCCTGGACTGGAGCGTGTCCAGTGAAATTAACAGAAACAGCACCGTCAGTGAAAACTATATCCACAAATAACCCTCCTGTCTTACAAAGCCAGTTTACAGCTGGGGGCACTCGGGGCAAAGAGGACAAATCCATATTTTTTAACAAGACATGCTTACAGTTCACAGGGCTTGCCAGACTCTCAAAATATCCAAAGTTTTTCTAAGGCAAATGAGTAGGACCTTTGTTTCCTGTCCAACGACATGTCTCTTGTGTGTGAAGCCCTGAGTGGTCTGTCATGGGATTGTAACTCAATTTTAAACAGACAGAAAACATTTGGCCACTTTACTCACTGACACTTACCAACCACTTACATGTGGTTGTAATTAACCCTTAAATTCTGTTTTTAAATAATGCCATTGTACGGGCTTAGTCAGTTTTGACCTGTGCAAGAGTTCTATTATAAGTGCCTATACAGAATCTTGAATTATAAATTTAGTCAGACTTTCTACATAGTTTATCTGACATTAATACCTATATCAATCCTTGATCAGTGCTTCAGAGAGCAGGGAGAATGTACTTTATTGGGTTTTATGCGTTTGTTTTAGAGAAAAGCTTCTAATGTTGCACATCTGCTCTGTTTTACCCTGGACATGAAGCCACAACTTCAATAATTTAAATATTTTTTTTATTAAAAGTGAAAATGATTATTACATTTTGGAACTGTTGTGAGATTTAATGCATTACAAACGGCAACCATTAAAAAGGTATATACACTGTCCTCACTGCTTTATCATAAAAAAGCCTCCTAAATGGATGATGATGTGAAGGAAGTAGTCAGTCTTATTAAACAGTACATCATACAAATTAGGTTTTTCCACTTTTGCCTGAACCTTGGCATGGAATTGGATAAGCAGCGTACAACGTTGTTGGTGAACATAAAGGTCAGACGTTGCTGCCTACTCCATTTCCTCAGAGTCATCGTCATCAGCAGGGCTGTAATCAGAGTTTTCCTCCATGTCTTCCTGCTCTGACACTTCCTCTTCCATCTGCTTCCTCACCATGGAAAATCAGATCCAAGGTTGAGGCCATAAACTCGGGTGCTGAAATGGCAGCAGGTGCTTTCATAACCTTGTGAAGAGATGGAGGGGTCATAAGAATTACCCCCCCCCCCCCACAATATGGTGAACATACAGCACAGAGGTTAGACACAAGTCAGAATGAGGCCTTGACACAGACATGAGATATGCCCTTGTGT
>NW_013952856.1:109252-113788 GCF_001266775.1 Austrofundulus limnaeus | reverse complement strand
CACGCACAAATGCACCAGAACTCAGAAGTCTTTTTTCCTAATAAATGTCATGCTACTAGATGCATCCCAAAATTGTAGTGGTTTGGGCGGGGGTCTTTTTTTGGGGGTGGGGTTTTGGTTGACCTGATCAGAGCCCCTCATCAGAGCTAAACAACAAAGAAAATCTGAAGCTCCTATGCTTAATAGTTTTTGAGCTATAACCATTTGTGTATGTCCAGGTACCCATTTTTCAGATAAATTGGGGGTCCTGGGGAGCCCCCCTCCTCAAATATGGGGTCTATCGTAAAACCGTTGGCTAGCGCAGTGTAGGTCAGACTCTTCTACAGTCCTGCAAAATTTCATGTTGATCGGTGCCGCCGTTTTTGTGCTACGGTTGACCAAAAATCACTGAAAAAAATATTAAATAAAAAAATAAACAGTACGAAAACAATATGACTCCCGCTTACGTTTCGTGTGCGGGGGTCATAATAAATAAATAAATTAACAAATTAAAATAAAAAAAACTAATGTGTGTTTTGTGTCAGTTTTACTCTCCCACTCTTTTGAAACTCCCCTCATGACCCTTCAAAAACAGGGTCCCTAAAAACACAATTTTCCTCTGTTGCTTTCACACTAACAAGACACTAAAATTTATTTAAATTGTTATGGATTCAAACTGACACATTTTAATATGTTTTGGGTCAGGGTGCCACAGCAGTGTAGTCATAGCTGTTGCCTCTCATTTTGGGGGCTTTCTGAATTGAGTTTGCATGCTCTCCCCATGCACGAGTGGGTTTTCTCCAGGTTTCTGGGTTATACATGAATGTTAAACCTCAAATTGTTAATTTTTCACTACATCTTTGCAAAAATAAGTCTGTCAGTATAAAATTTTATTTCTTGTTCAGCTTTTGGTTAATTCTAGCCAGCCCCCTTGTTCTACGCTTTGCTTCGTACAGAGGGTCTGGACTCTCAATTGAGAAATGATTTCTTGCTGGAGGTGTGGACTCTGTTGAAGTTTACAATGATTGAATCTGATTTTACCCAATCACTAACATTTGGCCATGACGTATGTAGTGTGCCAGCTCGACTGTGAAGGAAGCTAAGCTAAGAAGCTAACCGGAAATTGCGTGTGCTGTAAACAACAATCCCTTGCTGGGATAGAAGTACCGAGCAGAACGAGATGGCTGCAAATGAGAGCTGCAGGCTCCGTGAGACAAATTTTGTTTAATTTGGAATCCTTGTCATGACTGAATGACTTCATTCACTTCCTCTGTTGCCATTGCTAAACTACAGACAGACTAAAACAGTGCAGAAAATCAACATCATTGTTCACAACTCCTTCTCCTGTTCTCTGATTGGCCTGGTTAAACTTCTACCGGAGAAATCCAAGTCAATGGGAGAAATCCCAGACGAAGCAGAGGAGGGAGATTAGAATCAAGCAGAATTACGTAGGAAGGCAATGACCAAAAATTTAATTTGTACTTTGGACTATCAGGTCAACATTAATTTTCTGTCAAACTGCATACTGCTCTTGCTCAATGATGATGAATCAAAACTAAAAAAAACCCATTAAATCGCTCTATTAGCTGCGTATTTCTGTGGACATTAGAGTGTTGTCTCTTCTCTCTGCGCTCTTTAAAGAGTAACTTACCCCAAAATTAACTTTTTTTGGCTGATAAACTGTCTAGAATGTGTCTAAAATGTTATATAATTTTGATGTTTTTGTGCGTTTTTGTCCAAATCTGTAACATTTGGTCTAAAAATGTCTTTTTGCTGCTCATATGGGTGGAGCAGTGGTACTGCAGGCTTATTTGCATATTGGTTAACGGCTCTCCGCTGTGACGTGCTTCTGCACAGTTTCATCACAGCGGCTGTGTTCTGGTATAAAAGCCTGCTGGGTCATCAGCAAACCTAATGAGTTGGTTTGTGCTGAATTTAGCGGAACAATCATGTGTCAGCAAAGTAAAAAAGCACTGAACACACATTGATTGTTAGAATGCCAACATGCACTGTCTTTAGTTTTCTAGTTACAGAGGAAGGTTTACACACTACAGCAGCACGTAAACAAATAGTACTAAAAGCTTTACCATGGTTATGTACTTGAATTATTTTCAAATATGCTGCAACTTTCTGCTTCTTATAAACAATACAACAGCAGAAAAGTGTTTTGACCAGCATGTGTCTTAACTAGGATTAACATTTAATTATTACATTGATTTAGACAAGAAGTCTGATTCCAGGACATGTTTTTTTTTCTCAAACACTCCCATAAGCCAACACATACCACAACTCAGCTGAAATGAAGCTTGGCTGTTTCACTGACAGGATGGCAGCAGAAGCCTGACCACAGAGGAAAGCATAGCGTGCAATACACTCGGACCTTTTGTCTGCAGGATCCTGTGTGCTGTGGTTTTCCCGGGGGTGAGATGGATGCCATGTAAGACGATAACATTTTAAAGAGCTCTGGAGCGGCGCCAGTGTCAGGAGGGCACCTCTCAGCTGCGCCGTGATAACCAACCTTCACTCACGCTGAATGGCATGTTTGGCAGCAGCGCATTCTCACGAGCCCCAGCGGAAGAGCCAAATTGCTCTTGTTTCCAGCATGTCTGCTGTTATTACAGCTAATGACTGAAATATGGCTTCAGGGTTTGATGTGTTACTGTTGAGGCCACAGCAAAGCAAGGCCATGGAATATGCTCTGCCAGCCTTGACATAGCAGCAGTCCAGATGCTGGGAGCTCTTGTTAGTGCAGCTAACAGGATGCTTTTTACTCTTCTGAGATTATTATTATTATTATTATTATTATTATTATTATTATTATTATTATTATTATTATTATTATTATTATTATTATTATTATTATTGTTTGTGTATGTGTTACCTTGTCTCATGCGCAACAAATCCAGAGCTTAAAATGACAAATCCAAATGTTTGCTGGACATGCCTCTTGTGTACCTTCAGGGTCAGGGTCAGGATACACTGTTTTTTTTTTTTTTTTKTCAGGAAGAGGAAAAAGCTATAAAGTGCACCTGCAATGTTAAGATGACTTTCCATTGCTTATAAATTGAAATTAATGTTGTGAAATTTGCTGTCATTCTTTGTCTATAAAAAAGTACATATTGTATGCACATACAAACAGCCAGGTCCATAAATAATGAGAATTGCACACAGTTGTCTTTTTTTTTTTGTCTATAAACGCCACAATGCATTTGAAATGAAACAAACAAAATGTGCTTAAACTGTAGAATTTCAAGTTTGATTTCAAGATATTTACATTAAAATCAGGTGAACATGTACAAAATTAAAAAAAAAAGTTTGTATTTGTACCTTCCACTTTCAAACGGCGGAAAATAATGGGACAAAATAACAACCATGTCAAACTTTCACTTTTAAATATTTGGTTGTAAATTCCTTGCAGTTATTTCCAGCCTGGACACAAAAAACATCAGCAGACGTTGGAGTTCATCCCTGGTGATGCTCGGTCAGGCCTCGACTGCAACTGTCTTCACTTCCTGCAGGTTCTGGAAGGATTTTCCCTTCAGTTTTGTCTTCAACAAGTCAAATGCTCAATCAGATTCAGGTCAGGTGACTGACTCAGCCACTGTACAATATTCCACCTCTTTGCCTTAAAATTCGTTGGTTGCTTTCGCAGGATGCTGAGGATCATTGTCCATCTGTGAAGCTCTGTCCAATGAGCTCTGTAGCATTTGACTGAATATGAACAGAAATATTGAACCAAACGTGTTAGAATTCATCCTGCTGATTTTGTCAGCATCACACACAAATCAGCAATTAAGAGAAAACTTCACCAGTTTGAATACAAAAGGGTTCATTACACGATGTAAAGCACCGAGCCTCAAAAACAGGAAGGCCAGATAACAGTTCATCAAACAACATCTAAAAAAGTCTTTACAGTTCTGGAACAACATCCTGTGAAATATCAACCTGTACCAGAGTGATGGGGACAGAAGAGTGTGGAGAAAGAAGGAACTGCTGCTCATCATCTAAAACATCATCAGTGAAGCACGGTGCTGGTGGTGCCATGGTGTGGGAATGTATGGAACTGGTTCTCTTGAATTTGAGTTTTGTTGTTTTGCAATAAAATTTGTCAATTTTGGTTTTGAAATCAGTTTAAAAAAGCTCATGTAACAAAATATACCTTTTGTGCTGACACAAGTAAACCCTGTAGCTCCTCCCTGACTTCAGAAGGGTGTGTTCTGTGTCAGATATGACAGCTGTCTGGTAAAATGTTGCACCTTTAAAATGACTGCTAGTTCAATGAGCTCCAAGAGGAGTACCGATAGTCTTGTCTGTTGCTCACAAATAAATGGGAAACATATGGTTTCACAATGGAAATCACAGATTTAAAAGGACAAATGTTTGAAATGTAAATTATTGGAATTACACAAATATTTGTTGCATTTATTATTTAAAGCATAAGAATAAATGTGAGGATTTTGGTGTTTTATTTTATTTTATGTATTTATTTATTTTTGCAGAAGCTCAAGTTAGTAGCTATCTTCACTGACAGTGATGATTGTGTCTGCTGAACAAAAA
>NW_013952856.1:106998-108387 GCF_001266775.1 Austrofundulus limnaeus | reverse complement strand
GTTTTGAAATCTGATTAATCCAGACAGATCTTTTGTATAAACTATGCTGGTTGAATCTCAAATAATATTTTTGGCAAATAAATTTTAACTGCATGTTTTTATTCTGTATGACAAATAAATCAAAACCATCTTAAAATTGCATCTTTGTTGTTTTATTTTGCATTCCTTCTGTTTTATAGTTGTTGTTGTTGTTGTTGTTATTGTTGTTGTTGTTGTTGTTGTTGTTGTTGTTGTTGTTGTTGTTGTTTTCCCCACTGAGCTCCAGTGGAGTTTTTGCTGAATAAATAAAGTTGATTTGAACGTTTTCCTCTGCAGACAGCGTCATGCTGAGTCTTCAGCGCCCCCTGCTGGTCACCTGCCTGCATCTGCTGCTGCTGCTGCCCTGGAGCCACAGCAGGATCCTCAGACACACCAATGGCTTTCACTACCAGGACCTCAGCAACGGCAACAGCAACGGCAATGGAAAGGATGAGAGTAGGTGCTTTGTGTGTTTTTCTGGACACATGTAGGAGAGAATGTGCAGACATCATGTGAGACACACACACACAAAAACAACGACATCATTTTGTGTATACCATAACACAGCTGGCAGGCAGGGAGGGGACCTGGATGTGGGGAGACAAGTCTGTAATTTATGGTGTTTTCAGGCTGTCAGCTTGTGTGAACAAAACAAAGTCTTAAAGAGTGATGTTGGTTTCCGGTGAATCAGTCTGTGTTTAGGATGTTTCATCCTCCTGCATCAGTGATTGTCTGCTGCAGCAGTTTGTTTTGTGCAGTTTCTCTTTGTGGTTTTGAGCAACACGTTACCAGTGTCAACAAAAAAGTTTTGAGCTAACAGGGAAAGTATTTGACTTTTATAGCTATTTACAGTTGAGAATGATACAATATATTTTAGGCTTGTTAGTTCAAGACTTAAAATACAAACACTGATCGTCTGCATGAATGATAGGGATTGTAAAACATCCAACTTAGATGTTAAAACAAGAAAAGATTAACAGGATTTGTCTTATGAATCATAACGTTGACAAAGTTCAGCAATATATACTGTGCACAGTTTTGTGCAATTATCAACGCAAATTTTCTGCAGTGAGAGCTTGTTTGTTCTGCAATGTGATGATTAAAGGTAAAGACCTGAGTCATACAGCAGCCATTATCACAATTGACATTTAATGTTGGATTTGAATATATCTGACTGTTTTGCGCAAGTTCAGAACAACTGATTTGTTTTTTTAGATTAAAAACTTTGGTTACGTATTGTAACCCCAGATTCTATGAGTGTAAGCGCAGCCCTCTAAGGCTATCGCAGATGRGTACCCCCGTGCGCGTACGCGCATTCTGAAGTGCCAATAGTCTACGCCCACGTGACGTGGGCCTCACCTCCGTCCGTAT
>NW_013952856.1:99109-100722 GCF_001266775.1 Austrofundulus limnaeus | reverse complement strand
GCGCCGGACACGAATTCCATGTCAATATAATAGAATCATAGCACTTACATGTATGGGCGTCTTCTATGGTACATGCAGRATGCCGAAGCTGAAGAAAAAAGGGGAGCTGAACTCAGGTCCGTCCTCCCCTTTTATACGGACTGAGGTGAGGCCCACGTCACGTGGGCGTAGACTATTGGCACTTCAGAATGCGCGTACGCGCACGGGGGTACCCATCTGCGATAGCCTTAGAGGGCGGAGCTTACACGAAATAGAACAACTAGTCCATGTTTAATGCTAAGTTATTTAAAGAACTTTTCACAATCATCTTCTCACTTTCTATTATTAAACAGAGAGATGCTGACCGACTAAAATACATCCTCTGAAGTCTCGTTCAAAACCCCACCCTCTAGTTGAGTTTTATTTAAAAACATGTTTGCTTATGAAATGGGGCATTTAAATTAATTTGCATTTAGATTTTATTACTTCTGCCAAGGAGGTTACGTTTTGATAGCATCGGTCTGTCTCTCTGTCTGTGTGCACAACATTACTCAAAAATGTTTTGGACATGTAAAGTTTGATGAAACTTTCAGGGAATGTTGAGGTTGTCACAAAGAACACATGATGAAATTTTGGTGGCGATCACCTGCATGAGTGACCCTGAGGTCTTGGTGGAGGTGTGTGCTCTGCAAGTGCTTCTAGTAAAAAAAAAGTATTTAAATATTTTTGTCCTGAATCAGAGGTAATCAAATCTGACTAATCTCATCAAAAAGAGGATTAAATCTCAAAGTGGTGGAAAAACAGGCTGCTACAGTGGATTGGTTAAAACATTTGCAATAAAACATTTAGTCAAAATATAATGAACAAATATATTATTAACAGATCATTTGAATGAACTGTCTGAAATATAATCTTGAATTAGCTGAGCAGCAACAAAAACATGATTTTGAGCAAAATGCATCTTAAATTTATTATATGTTCCCTGGAAGATTTTTTTTTCCAGCTGGGAAATCTCAGTATCCAAATATTTGAGGTTTTCTTTTTTTAAATGATGTCAAGAATTTCTTATTAAAACAACCTAAAAATTCAGACCAACTATCAGAGAGTAATCCTGTTTAGGAAAACAAATCAAGACGTCTCTGGCACTGTTCACGACATCAGGATGATCCAGGCATTAAAACATAGCCTAAAGGGGACATATAGTTGTTAAATATATTTTTGTTGTGCACCTGAAGTCTCTGTGAGTGCAGAAAATTAGAATATAGTCTCTTCCGGTGTTGCGTAGATATCCTTATATTATGTTTAGGTTATAGTTTTCAATCTTTTCAGTTTTCTCTATTCTCTACAACACATGTTGTTTAACAAAAATGTCACAGTGTTTGCTGCTAAGATGCTAAACAAGGATTCAGGTTCATCGTCTTCATTCTCTGGCTCTGGGTCAGACTCTGGCTCCAACATTGTAACACTGTAAAAATAACTTGTAAGATTTACTTGAGAAAATCCTGTAAAGGATTTGCACTGACGTTTGTTAAGTAAATTTAAATGCTACAAATTCTTGTAATTTTTACTCATCATTATCTAGTAAAATTTATTAAGAATATAGTTAAAGATTTGTGAATAAATCAGGTAAATGT
>NW_013952856.1:88244-98445 GCF_001266775.1 Austrofundulus limnaeus | reverse complement strand
GTCTTGTCCTCTCCTTGAAAAGTGAGGCAAGGGAATGAGGAGCGCATGCGCCCTCAGTTTCAGCCCTGAAGAGTAGAAGTTACTTAATGTTTATGCACTGTCCAGAAAAAGCACTTAAATATTACTAGTAAAATAATTTTAGCATTTACTTTTTTGTACAGTAATATTGATATACAGTATAATATAATGCATATTGTTTATTTAGTAAATTTTAGTAGTTCAGAAAATTTTATATTTTTTTGTAAAATTTAAAAGAATAATTAAATAAATGTTACTACACCCAAAAATCCTTTTTTTCAGTGCAGCTTTGGATGTTCACATGCCATGCTATTACTTCTGTTTTCAGTACAGCATGATTCTCAGAAAATATGAATTCTGAACACAAATGTATTCATTTGAGCGTACTAGTAAACATCCCAACATAAAACTGCTCATTATCTTTCTGGTGTTTTGTGCATCTTCCAGTTTACTTCAATGGGATCCGCCTCCACGTGGAGTCACCTCAGCATTCAGTGTCAGCCACCAAGGGGAGCAACGTCACTCTTCTCTGCCACTACCATTACGAGCCTGAGCTGACTACGCCCCGCAGGACCCGGGTCAGATGGTTCTGGCTGCCTGCTTACACTAACACCACTTCGCCCGAGACCTTCGCCAGGGAGTCCAAAGTGATGGTGGCCATGGGCGGCCGTCACCGCAGCTACGGCAGCTTCAAAGGTCGTGTGCGTTTGAGGCGGTCAGCTCCGGGAGACATGTCTCTGGTAATCAACGAGCTGCAGCTGAACGACACGGGGCGCTATCGATGCGAAGTGATCGACGGGCTGGAGGATGAAAGCGTAACGATGAAGCTAGAGCTGACAGGTGAGTTTGACTTGTCACCACTGACAAAATTGTATTGTTGGCCATGAACAGGATTTTCTTGCCCTCCTCCTCCCACATCTCATCCACTTCGGCTGCTTTTCCACCCAACCTTGTAGCCGCTCTCATATTTATGACTTACTTTACTGGAGTACTCCTTTGAAAACCAAATTAACAAATTATGCCAATAATTATCGATCACCAGTTCAGTTTTTAGGTTTGAAATCCTCAGACATAAGAGCTCCCGTCTCACAATGCAGCTCTTGAGATGGGTTGAATATGCCTGTGACGACTCTGTGACTGTTTCAAGATAAAATGTGTCACAAATCGTGCAAACGTTCAAACTGTCACCTGGCCACCAGCAATCGCTGAAAATAAATACTCAGTTTTTGCATTTTGCCAAGCAAATTTGACATCACTTCAAAACCACGAGCAGAATTTTCTACCACTTGTTAGTATTTTAAAAGATTGCCCTCACTTACTTTCTTTAAGGCTTTTTTTTAGCTATTCTGGTACATTTGTATTCCTGTTGATTAATGTGCGCCGTTCTTTTAAAGAAAGTAAATAAGACATTTTAAAATGTAAAATGCTGCCTCAAATCAAACGCAGCTTTGATGTCCAGCTTCTGACACTTTTGTTGTGAGAAATATTTGTATCATTTTGGATTACGTACTGTACCTCCACAATATCTTGTTAAATACTGTTTTTTTCCCTTGCAGGTGTGGTATTCCCCTATTACTCTCATGAAGGGCGCTACCATTTTAACTTCTTTGATGCCCAACAAGCGTGTCAGGATCAGGACGCCACTCTGGCTACGTTCGAACAGCTTTTCGCCGAGTGGGAGGACGGGCTTGACTGGTGCAACGCTGGCTGGCTGGCTGACGGCACAGTCCAGTATCCAATCAGAGATTCACGTGTCGTTTGCGGTGGTAAAGATGTAGCCCCGGGAGTGCGCAGCTACGGACACCGACATAAAATTCTCCACCAGTATGATGCTTTCTGCTTCACCGCCTCCATCAAAGGTCAGTATAAGTACAGGTTTCTTTTTTTATTATTATTGAAAAAAAAAAAATCACTGTACGTGGTTGTTCACTGATTACTGTCTTCTGCTTTAGGGACTGTGTACTACTTAAAGCACCCGACCAAGCTCAACTTCACTGAAGCAGTTCAGGCTTGTGCCAGCAAAGGAAGTCAAATTGCCAAAGTGGGCCAATTGTACGCTGCGTGGAAGTTAATGGGATTGGATTGCTGTAAGGCGGGCTGGTTGTCTGATAGAAGTGTACGTTATCCAATCACAACCCCCCGAGCTAACTGTGGTCCACTAGAACCAGGTGTACATTGCTTTGGGTTCCCTGCTCCATCAATGAAATTTGGTGTGTACTGTTATGAACAGATGATTTGACTTATTCATCCTAACACTGAACATGCTTAAAAATCTGATCTACAGTAGCACTAACTATAGCCCGGGGCCTAACAGGCTATATTTGATTTCAGAGCTTTTTTCTCTTTTTTTTATAAAGGAACATCCTGTCTTTAGAGTACCAGTGTTTCAGCACTGAACTTAGTGATCCACCAACAGCTGCATTAAACTATGCACATAAATAAGATACCACTCTAAGATGAGAAAACACAATCAAAAGTCTGAAAACATTGGAACATTGGAGTCATAAGCATCTGATTCTAAAATCAAATAATTGTATTATGCTGCTATACAAACTGTGGTCTGTGACTTTTCCACTACAGTTTGTGGAAAATACAAACTAAAAGATAATTGCTCCCATTTATTTATTGTATGGGCCACCTACAGATGTCAGGTATGACGTTAACATGATGTGAGTTTGCTTACAGCTTCTGTAGTCAGGTTCTTCCACAAAGCTATATAAACTTAGCACATAAAGTAAGGAAACATGTGTTTGGTAGAATATTTCTATATTGTAACAATGCTTCTTGGCAATAACTTGCAGCAGCAAGGGGGTACCAGGAGCTCAAAACAAGTGTCAATAAAAACAGTAAAATAATCTGTTTAACTGATAGGATTTTGCAAATATTTCATGTGCACAACCCACATACTCAGCTCTACTGCTCATCCTGCAAATGTATGTTCCTTACAAATGTGGCACCATTTAAAAGGGAATTTAAGAGGTCCTGATGCATCTCAGTAATCCTGAGACTGAAGAAGTCTCTTGGAGGAGAGACGAAACGTTTCATTAGAGAAGAACCCGTCCAGAAGAGCTATACATTTTTTTTCTTTTTGGAATTTAAGAGGCTTTCCAATAGTATAAGATTTATTGCCAAGAAGCAGATCTACCAAACACAAATTTCATTCTTATTTGTTCTAAGTTCAATTTTTTTATCTGGCTTTTGTGTCATTAGGAGAATGTTAACAACGCATCAAACTGCAGATAAAGAGCATAACTAAAGTGTTTCTCAAAACAACTGCTTTTTTCTTTACTTTTTTTGAGTGTTTGAAAGTTCTTATTAGTAATGAACTATTTTAAGACTTAATGCAAGTTAAGAAGTGAGAATCTGAGAGTGAGACAGGTGAAGATACAAAAGACTGTAAAAAAATAGTCTTGTTGCAGTTTTGGATTTAATAGCATAAAGTGATAATGTGCCTGAATGAAATAGGCTGTTAAATAATGTTTCTGAAAAGCTCCATACTTCAAGCCTACACTGAGACACCAGTAATGATTTTATTTGGTAAAATATTCACGTTGCAAATCATTTAAACATAATTCCTCTTTATTTTTCAAACAAAACTGTATTTGTGGGTGGATAGGAGGTGCAAACACAGCTAAAAAAGGCTATTTTTTTATATTGAGTGTAGTGTAGATGAGGTGTTCACTGATAAAAAAAAAATCACACTAATCTCTTAGATTATAGCTTTTGGCTGCAAATATTTCTCACAGCTAATTGAATCCTTTATCGATGAACAGTTTGAATCCACTCACAACGACTGTGATGAAAGAGGGCCAGTCACATGAATGGACTATGAAGTTTTTACACATCACCCACCAAACTGTGTTCTTCACCAAAAAACACCACGACAAATAAGAATTAGGTTGTTTTTCAATTTTTGTGTTTTGTTTGCAGATTTCTCTCATGATTGTACTCTACTTTTGCTAACTGTAGCTCAGTAGAAACCTAAACTCCTATTTTTTATTCATGTAACAGAGCGTTTACCAGTCAATAAAATATAATGTAATGTGCTGTTTTGTTGTAAAGGTGTTAGAAAGAACAGGTATTGTGGACTTTACTCTGTATTGTTGTAATGTACAGTATAAACTACCATATGGAGGAAGAAACAGTGTTTAATCATACAACCCCTTTCTGTTTTACATCGTGTCTATGCATTTGTACAATTTTCTACAAATAAAAGTAAATACTGTAAATATATTTGCAGTGCAAATCATTTTAAAACGTTAAAGACAATCAAAATCCTAAGATTTAGAAAACTGTTATTCTTGTGAAGCACCTCATGCCTCTAAAGTTATTTGTTTTTGCCATAAAGCAAGTGTCACTATTAAAGTCTGGCAGGGGATCAGCTAAAAAAAGGCAAAGTTAATGTTTTGTTTTAGTATAGGTGTAGTGATTAATTTTACAGATCAAGATATTCCTGAGCACATCAAGAGTTTTAATTTAATTGATGAATGCCACAATTAACTAGCTAATATTGATCTAACTAACATTATGTGTTAGGAAGCATCAACATTTGTAATAAAATTAGTTTGGCAGTAGCTTATATTTTAATTTCAATAGTAGCAGAGACATTTTGGTGAACAATAAAAACCTTTTTCTCCTTTGCTGATTTTAACAAGTTGGTGTCACCTTACAAAGAATGCTGTTATCTTAGATACTTTCAGTGATGCTGGTTGTTGGCGTTGAACATATGTGGTGAATATGAAAACAATTTTTACATTTAAATTGCTTTTAATCCATGTAACAGTGCCTGAGTGTAAAATATCCACTGACATTTTTTTGTCTTTAACATCCATCCATTCATTTTCTTATCCAAGTAACTCCAGGAGACCTACTCAGGTCTTCCTCTCCAGCTCCTCCTGGTGGATCTGAAAATATTTCCAGGCCAGAGAGGATATACTTTATAACCCCTGCAATGTTTGGAAAACCTCCAGGTGCCAGAATGAGACCTCCAGGAGGCATCCTAATTAAATGCCTGAAGAGCCTCAGGTGACTCCTTTTACGCTCTCTCTCCCTGGATGATGAAGCTCCTCAATTTGCCACCCTACAGAAGAAGTTTATTTCAGCTGTAATCTGTAGCTCATTATTTTAAATGAAGGTTGAAACATGGATGGACCCAGTAAATTGAGAGCTTTGTCTTTCAGCTCAGCTACTTCCTGATGATGAGAGATCAAAACAGCTCCCTTCATCACTGCAGACTAAGCCCTGTACGGGATAAATGAATTTGAATTGCTCAGATTGAATCTGAATGTGCATAATTTGAAATTGAACGCATTGGTTTGAAAATAAATTTCACTAAATTTAAACTTAATTTGCTATGAAACTGTGTTTTGGTTTAATAAAAATTCAGTTTGACTACTTTCACTTTCAGTTATAATTAAATTTCAGTTCCAAAATTCAGATTTTTGTGTCACACATCCTGGTCCTTGAGAAAGCCAGCCAGAGTAATCATGAAACACAGATCCACAGATTTACGTTTTACTTTGGTGAAGTTGCCCTTTTGTATGTAACAGAGTTGATGCAATTGTAGCACTATTTAATGTACGAAAGGACTAGGTGGAATAAATCAGAAGACTAAATTCGTCTACTGGAGCTGTTGTCAGTAATCAATAAAAACAAAACAAAAGAACTGCTTTCAATACCATGTATTTTAAAGAGAAAATTAAAGTGAACACCACAAGACAAACATACATAGAACCCAAAATAATAAATACAAAATATACACAGTACTGCAGTTGATCTTCTATACATTTGTGCACAACAGTCTTAAATTTCCTCACTGGTCAGTACAGTGTCTGACCGACAGACATTCAAAAAGTCCATGGTTGAATTGTCCAGATATTTGAGATGACAATGTCCAAGCGCAAGTCGTTTCAGATAAAAAAGATGAATAGTGGATTGTGTGTCTGAAAGGTAAGATGGAGGGGGGAAATGATACAGACCAACAGCCTCCTACCAGACCAGTATGGAGTAAATCTCAGGTTCTCCTGGCCCCAGCCAGTTCTCAGAAGCTCGCCATCCTTTAACCCTAAAAAGGGTCACCTGGCCTGTATTAAAATAAACAGGACCAGTAAATTACCAGCCTGCTAGTTAACTAGACTTTTTCAATCACAAACCCCAAAACCAGAAAAGTTGGCACGTTGTGTAAATCGTAAATAAAAACAAAACACAATGACTTGCAAATCTTTTTCAACCCATATTCAGCTGAATAGAATGCGAAGACAATATATTAAATGTTCGAACGGAGAAACTTTATTTTGTTTTGCAAATAACCATTAACTTAGAATTTAATGGCAGCAACACATTGCAAAAAAGGTGGCACAGGGACATTTTTACCACTGTGTTACATCGCCTTTCCTTTTAACAACACTCAGTAAACGTTTGGGAACTGAGGAGACCAATTTTTGAAGCTTTTCAGGTGGAATTCTTCCCCATTCTTGCTTGATGTACAGCTTAAGTTGTTCAACAGTCCGGGGTCTCCGTTGTCGTATTTTACGTTTCATAATGCGCCACACATTTTCAATGGGGGACAGGTCTGGACTGCAGGCAGGCCAGGGGAGGACCCGCACTCTTTTGCTACGAAGCCACGCTGTTGTAACACGTGCAGAATGTGGCTTGGCATTGTCTTGCTGAAATAAGCAGGGGCTTATTGAAAACGTCTTTTTCATCTGTCTTGTGGGGTACCCCAAGGTTCAGTTTTGGATCCATTCCTCTTTTTATTGTACCTGTACCCTTTAGGAGGTATTTTAAAACATTACAGTAATGTGTCCTACCATCTGTGTGCTGATGACATACAGTTGTAATGTTCCTTTAGAGCCTCTGAGCTCTGCAAACTATCTGAACTCAGTAACTGTCTGTCAGAAGTCAAAACATGGCTGAACAGCAACTACCTGCAGTTAAATGCAAACAAGACTGAAACTCTTATTATCGCCCCTGAAGATAAAATCCCTGTAATCAGGCAGCACCTTGCTTTTTTAACTCATTCAGTGAAAAATAGTCTCAGAAATCTGGGTGTTGTCTTTGATAGTTCTGTCTTTTGACAGCCGTTATAAAACTTTAGTTCGTAACTGTTTTTATTATTTAAGGAACATTTCAAAGCTGAGATCTTTTGTGTCACAGAAGGAACTAGAGATGGTTGTTCACACTTTTATTTCTTGTCGTTTAGATTACTGCAACAGTCTTTTTACATGTCTAAACAAATCCTCCTTGACTCGGCTTCAGTCTGTGCAGAACGCTGCAGCGAGCTTATTAACAAAGACCCTCTGGAGAGCCCACATTACACCTGTTTTAGCCTCTCTGCACTGGCTCCCTGTGACTTTGAAGAGTCATTTTAAAATTTTAGTTTTAACTTTCAGAGCACTTCATGGTCAGGCCCCCAAATACATACTGGACCTTCTGAAGCCTCTCTGTCCATCCAGGACTCTGAGGTCTTCTAATCAAATGCTGCTGGTGGTCCCTCGAACCCATTATAAAACCAGTGGAGACAAAGCTTTTCAGGTGGTGGCCCCAAGGCTCTGGAACGCTCTCCCTCTGTCCCTTCGCTGCTCAGATTCTACTGACTCTTTTATTTTTATTTTTATTATTCAGACAGGCTTTTAGTTAAGTGATTTTAATTGTTTTAATTGTTGTTTTTATATCTGGTCTGTTTTATTGTTTTTAATTATTTTTGCTTTCTGTGAAGCACTTTGTGATGTTTGTCTGTGAAAGGTGCTATAGAAATAAAGTTTACTTACTTACTTACTTACTAAATTGCATTTCCTGCAAAAATGCTCGTGTGAACGCTTCATGCTGAAAAGTTCAGCTGAACGCTGCTGAAATGGAGCTGAAAATATTTAACAGGAAAAGTGTTAATGTGAGCTCACTCTGAAAAGCTGAAAGAAGCAAAAAAGTCTGACTTTGCAGGAAAACAAGAGCACAAAACTAGTTGAAAACAGAAAACAGCTAAAAGCTAAGAGCTAAAATGGCTGAATATAGCTGAAAACACCTGCAAGAAGCATAAATAGCACAAGGTAGCAGAAAAAGGCAGAAAAAGAAAAAAGCAGAATAGCAGAAAGAAGCAAATCTATAGCTAAAGGAGCATAAAATGGCTAAAATTAGCATTAAATAAACTAAGGTAGCAGCCACAATTTTAAATTAGCATCCAGTTGAAATAGTTATAGTTGAAAAACAGCTAAAACAGAAAAAAAATCAGAAAAAAAACATAAAATTACATGAAAGTGAAATAGCTAAAAAGTAGCTGGAAACTTTTTAATTAGCATAAGGAAGCATAAGTTTGCTGAACGTAGCTGAAAAAAGTTGTAACACCTACAAAAATGTGTATTTAGCTTAGAAAGGCTAACTTTAGCTAACAGCAGCTAAACATTTTCTAAAATTTCAGCAAATAGCTAAATATAGCAGAAAGCATCTGTAAGAAGCATAAATAGCACAAAGGAAAAAAATACAAAGTAGCAGAAAAAACAGAAAAAAGTAGAAAAGGCAGAAGAATAGCAGAAAGAAGTAGAACTTTAGCTGAAATAGCAGAAAAAAGCTAAAATTAGCAAAAAAGTTGCAAAAGTAGCACAAGAAAGTGAAAAGAGCAGAACCAGAACAGAAAGTGTAAGGTGTTGTAAAGATTTAGAAACATTTTAAATGAGTTTAAAAGTGTTGAAAACAGCTCCATTCATTTTCAGTGGCAAAAAAGTGACTGAAAAAGTGAAATAACTAAAAAGGTACAGTATAAAAAGTTGAAATAACAAAAGTCATAGCACCCCTCACATAAATGTGTTGAACATTTTGATGAATGAATTGTTGAAATAGCACAAAAGTGGAACAAGTTAGATGCCGAAACACGTACGGAAGAAAAAATGATCTGAAGCGTTGACACAATTAAAGCTGTTAGATGCAGTGAAAATTGTTGCACAAACATAAAATATGCAGCCATGCCACCCTGAACATGTCAGACCTGGTCAAATGCCTGACCCCCGCCAAACTTTATGCTTCCGAGACGGATCGAGGTCTTGTTGGAAAAACTGTATTCATCCGCGACTTTGCTTTCAACATCTTTAATCTGGTCAGGTGGTGTGCCTCTTCTTCATTTAATAGCTGTAACTGAAATGGAGAACTTTATAAAGTCTAACTAAATCTTATATTTGGTCCCTTATTGGATAAAAGAGCAAATTTCCGGCATTATTTGTAGCGCGCATTAATATTGCCAGTGATGATCAGTTTTTATAAGATCCGGTTACAATTTTAAAACTCAGATTATTAAGTTATGTTCACACATTTAAATTTACATTCCACTGAACTGACTCACTTCCTTGAGTTGAAATGCCAATAACTCATGAAATTAAGTTGAAATTTCATAACTTATTATGTTAGTTGGAAGTAACTTTTAGAAAAACATTATGATAACTAATTGAGGGCAAGACTTTTAACAGTGTACGCTTCATTTGAGTGAGTTCTGCAGGTAAAACCCTGATAGGACTTGTGTCAGCTATGGTTGTTTTAAATGAGCTAAAGAAACGAACTGTTTTTGTGTTTGTTCAAAGGCTCCCAGACCAGCTCCGATGGACAGGATCAGTGCTGCAGTAACATCTTGCGTCAGTACGCTCCGGAACAGACTGCGTCCCACCATGCCTAAACCTACACCCTCCATGTCTGATCCAGTGCCTCGCTTCTTTTTGAGACCATGTAGGGTCTGTCCTCGATCAGTGGACCCTCCTACAACTCCAGTTACAACAGAGCAGAGTCTCAGAGAGTTTGAGCTTCTGGAGCATCTGTTCATGGTCATGGAGGACACCCAGCCGCTCAGAGAGAGTCTCAGTTCCTCAGAGAGCTTCATCAGCTCCACTGACATCCACACTCCCCAGGAGCTGAGACATCACAACACCTGATGAGGAGCCCCCCTCTGAGCCAGCTCCACCTSCAACACCAGCTCCACCGCCCAGGAGGAGGTCTCGCATCCCTGTGAGCGTCCGACGCCTCCTTAAAAGACCTGTTCCTGGACCTGCTGCAGCTGTGGAGCCACGACGGAGGTCCCGCCTTCCTGTCAGCATCCGACGCCTCCTCAAAAGACCTGTTCCTGGACCTGCTGCTGCTGTGGAGCCACGACGGAGGTCCCGCCTTCCTGTCAGCATCCGACGCCTCCTCACAAGACCTGTTCCTGGAC
>NW_013952856.1:83430-85479 GCF_001266775.1 Austrofundulus limnaeus | reverse complement strand
ATTTCTTTCTTAAAAACTTTTAAAAAACATTGTTGTGCAAAAACTGCCTAAGCAGAGAAGAATGAATGCAGCATGTATCTGAAACACCTTATTTGCTTTGAAACAGGCAGCTGTCTTTTTAACCCCAATTAAATAGAAAGACGTTAATACAAATCTCATTTATGTAGGCCAAATTGATGAAACGTAATTTCTGTTAAACCATACAGCTATTACAAATTCTGACAACATGAACWGATCTATTGCTTTCAGTGTGAATAAAACAAATGCTTTATTTGCTTTATGTTAAAATGTTGCAACTAAACAATGTTGCAACTGTCCCTAGGGACTTGGGGTCAGTTGTAACATCTGACTTTTCACATTTAAATGCAAAGAATGAACATTCTTTRATCATCTATAATGGCTTTGACTATTAACAGGCAGATGTAAGTTTATTGTATAAAAATTTGTTTTTTCTAATCAAAAACATGTCTGAGTAACAGAGTCAAATGCAAAAAGGGTTGCAACTCTCCTCGGTTTCCCCTACTAGCCATCAGAATGCTATATTTTGGTTTATTAATTGCTCCTGCAATTCAGCCGTACATCGTCATGGTAACTGTTGACRTATTGCTAAGAAGTTTCATGGAAATAAATTAACTGAAGCTTAGAATATGTTCATAGACTTATTTTAAACCACCAGGCTACTGTGACTGAAACCATACTTAAAAAATTCTAAACTGATCTTCTTCTTCTTCTTCTTCTTCTTCTTCTTCTTCTCCTCCTTCTTGTCATAAATATTATTATTATTAGTCCCCTGACAGAAAATTATATATCTGTCATAGAATGGATCCAGATTTCCGGGATTTCCTGCGACAGCAGCGGCGGTTGGATGAGACAGTGATTGCCAACTTGATCGATGAGAAGGTATGTGACTGCCTCATAGCATTGTATAGCTTTACTGTTATAAAGTTCCTTTAATCACATTCCATTTATAGAATTACCTTAATGTGATTCCTTGCCTTCACAAAACAATGTAAATGCTAAAGAAAGAAAGTAAGAACAAAGTTTATCTTCTTATTTGACAGTTAGCATCAAATATGTTAAATGAATGCAAGCTAATGTTAACGGTAGAAACATAGTAAATAAAGCTGTGCTGCAAATTGATCTGAATAGCACCTTGAAACAGAACAAACTCATAGCTACCTTGTTCCCAATCGGACCATGGAAGCTAAATATAAAGGATAATTCTTCATTTGAGAGTTTATAACCGCAATAGATCGTAAGTAAGGAAAATATTTTGATGAAGCATGGCATATCAGTAAGCTAGAGCAAAGATGTGAGTCTGCCAAAGCCTTTCAAAAATAATGCTTATCAAACAAACCTATCTAATATAATAAAACAAAAACAACAACAAAAGAACYAAACATTTACTATCAATATCTTAACCTTATAAATGGCTTTAGTAGAAGTTTGTTACAATTGTTGATAATGTTATGGCACAAGCTCCATTATCTGTGTCATTTTTGAAGCACTCTTGGAAAAGTAATGGATGCGTTCCAGACCATGTAATATAGAAGAAAATGCTTTATCTGAAAAAATGTCCTAGCAAATTTACAAAAATAAAAATAAAGATTTCTTTTCTACATCCTTTTCATATTATTTCCAGCATACATGGCTAACACGGTCAAAAAAACTGTATCCATCTGTGCTTCTGTAATCTTTTTCAGTGTCTTTTTTCTTAAATATATCAAGGGTAAACAGGAATTAACACTTTCAAAATAAAATCCGAATTTCACAATAATGTCAACATAAAATCTTGTTCACCTAATTAACTGCTAGCAAAATTGAAAGACAAAAAAATGTTAATACAAACATAACTTGTAAATCCTGATTTATGGCTGTAACAGATAAAAAAAAATTATAATCAGTCTAATTATCACGCACAGAATAGTTCAGAGGAATGCTTACTTTGAATTTGTCACAATGTTCAATTTAAAACACTAGTCTTTAAGAACATAAAAAATCCAGAAAGTCCAAAATTAAACTTTACTCTTCTTTTATCTTGTCTTTTAT
>NW_013952856.1:82381-83420 GCF_001266775.1 Austrofundulus limnaeus | reverse complement strand
AGAGAGAGAGAGAGAGAGAGAGAGAGAGAGAGAGAGAGAGAGAGAGAGAGAGAGAGAGAGAGAGAGGGGGAGAGAAAGAGAGAGGGAGGGAGATAGAGAGAGGGAGAGAAAGGGAGAGAAAGGGAGGGAGATAGAGAGGGAGAGGGGGAGAGAAAGGGAGGGAGAGAGAGAGGGAGAGAGGGGGAGAGAAAGGGAGGGAGAGAGAGACGGAGAAAGAGAGGGAGAGAGAGGGAGAGAGAGAGGGAGAGAGAGGGAGGGAGATAGAGAGGGAGATAGAGAGAGGCGGGATCAGATGCTTAAGAACAGGAGCTGATTGGCTATTGGATAGATTTGACAAAAACTTTTAGACTTCTGACAGCTTTCAGGGAGGGGTGAGTGAACAGAGAGAGGGGCGGGATCAGGGGCTTGAAACATGAGCTGATTGGATGATGGATCAGTTTGATGAGAACTTTTACACTTTGGCAGGTGAAACTTTTGCAACAGGCTAACATCTGTTCAAAAGAGGAAGTTTGTGGTCAAGGCTAGGGTTATGGTTAATGAAAAGAGGAAATGAAGAGCGGGACGGAGGGAGGGGTAGGGTTATGGTTAATGAAAAGAGGAAATGAAGAGCGGGAAGGAGGGAGGGGGGACAGAAAGTGGAGCATAACCGGAAGTCCTGCCTTAAAGGGGCGGGACACCTGTCACTTTTCGTGTGACGTCATTTGACGAATGCCCATGTATTTATTCTCTTCTCTCTCTCCCTCTCTCTCTCCTTCTCTCACTCTCTCTCTCCTTCTCTCCCTCTCTTTCTCTCCCTCTCTCACTATCTCTCTCGCTCTCTCTCTCCCTCTCTCCATCTCTCTCACCCACTCCCTCTCTCTCTCCCACTCTCCCTCCCTGTCTCTCTCTCCCTCCCTCTCCCTCTCTCTCTCCCTCTCTCTGTCTCCCTCCCTCTCTCTCCCTCTCTCCCTCTCTCTCTCTCCCGCTCTCTATCTCCCTTCCTCTCTCTCCCTCTCTCTCCCTCTCTCTCTCCCTCTCTCCCTCTCTCTCTCCCTCTCTC
>NW_013952856.1:74329-76248 GCF_001266775.1 Austrofundulus limnaeus | reverse complement strand
GTGAAACCCTTGCTGCTTCTGCCTCAAATATTGAACCAAAACATTCATGAGCCCTTGAAAGTAAATCACCACAAGAAGACCCTGCTTTTTCAGATGAAACAAACGATGCTGCCAACACAGAAACCTCTGCCACTGTATCTTGGGATTGTGTAACTTACCTGACAACAGAACATGACATGGATGTAGAGGAAGATGTCATTATTGAAACACAGGCATCAGTCTCTGATGATGAAGAGATAATGATGGGAGGTGCTTGTCTTTATGATAGCATTTCTGACCTTGAAGACACCATTCCTGTGGAACCAGTTCAGGTGGAATGTTCATTAACAGTCACAGATCCATGCCAGCCACCAAAGACCACCAAACTTAGGCTTCACAGGGGAAATGTTTTCCAAGAACTAAATGCTGCCTTTAAATATGGTCTTGYATCTATTAATGATTGCCTTCTGGAGATCGAAATGGTCCATCCCAATGGTACTACAGAAAAAGGTGAAGACAATGGTGGAGTTCTGCGTGATGCACTCAGTGAGTACTGGGAAACATTTGTTATGAAGTGCACCTGTGGAAACATAATAAAAATACCAGTCACAAGACATGACATGAAGGATGAGTGGGAAAACATTGGCAAAGTATTGGTCYTTGGCTACAACATGGTGAAGTACTTTCCTATTATACTACCGAAGCCCTTTCTTTCCTACTGCCTGGGACTTGAAATCCAGGAGGATGACATATTTGCAACTTTTTTAGAAACTGTTCCCTCAGAAGAAAAGAAAGTAGCTGAGCAAGCCACAAATGATTTTAAGTCTGTCTCTGAAACAGAGGAATGGWTGGATTTCCTTGAGGCCCATGATGTCAAAATTTTGGTAACAGAGGAAAATGTCAGGAAGACTTTGCTTGAAGTWGCACACAAAGAACTAGTACAGGATCCTGCATATATAGCAGAGTGTTGGAGCAATGTWATGAAGGCGCTGAATCTTCCCCCTGGAGGATTGGACGAAGTGTTTTCCATTCTCACTCCTTCTCCCAGGAAAGTCATTTGCATGTTTCAACATGAAACCCTCAGCAAGAAAGAAAGTCAGATTCTTGACTTCCTCAAGAAGTTCATAAGGAACTGTACCGAAGTTCATCTGMAGAAATTTCTCAGATTTTGTACTGGTAATAATTTTTCATTTTTATTGCCATAGCCATTAAMTTTTGAACATTTGTGACATTTTTTTCCAAAGCAAGAAATTTATTCTACTAATCCATGTTTGCATTCTTAAAATCAAAACTGTACTGAATATTGTAGTAACTTAGATATTGTTTACATCTCCATCAAAATAGAATTTCTCACAGTGCTTAAATCTTTTCTGAATGATGTGGCATGTAACAGAGCCCAGTGTTATTTTGTGCACTAATTTTTAAATTATGATTCTAAGTGCAAAAAGACCAAATTTTCATGCTGTGGGTATTTGAAGCTTTTGACCTGTTGTTGTCATATAAAGTTTTTGCTTTGACACTGTCATTGGCCAATGCGGATGCTGCCAATTTTAAACTAATGATAAATCTAACCATAGGATTTTATAATTGAGCTTTTATTTTTGTTTTGGTTTCAGTACAATAAAGTAATACTATTTGATATTWAGAAAACAAGAATGATTGCTGCACTGTGCAAAAACAATTCTCAGTTAGATTTGACTCTACAAACAGATTATCTACTTTTATTTTCTGGTTTTCAACAGGTGCAGATCACACAGTTGCCCAGAAGATACAGATACGGTTTACTGAGCCAGAGAGCATATTTACAAGAAGACCAATATCCAACACATGCAGCTGCGTGTTGGAGGTCCCAAACAACTATGCATCATACCCTGAATTGGCAGAAGAGTTTGCAAATGTCCTTGATGCCAACATGTGGGTGATGGACATTGTTTAGTAAG
>NW_013952856.1:69185-72155 GCF_001266775.1 Austrofundulus limnaeus | reverse complement strand
TTGCTTGCAGTTCTTTGAATGTTGTTGTGGGATCTTTGTTGACCTCGTGAATGAGTTATCACTGCACTCTTTGGGTAATTTAGGTTTGCCAGCCACTCTTCACTACTGCTCCATGTCATGGCCATTTGTGGATAATGGCTCTCACGGTGTTTTGCTGGAGTACCAAAGCTTAAGAAATGGATTTGTAACCCTTTCAGGGCTGATAGATCTCAATGACTTTACTTTCTTTTTCATTACTTCCTAAATTTCCTTGGATCACAGCATGATGTCCAGCTCCTAAGGATCTTTTGGTCTACTTATCTTTGATAAGCAGGTCGATTTAAATTATTTCATAATTGAGGGCCAGTGTGGCAGTAAACAACCCTGTATATATTTATGTAGTATGTACACAATGTCTATCCATGCCCCATGATAGACCTTTATAAATACTCTAGAAATGTCCATAAATGAATGCTGCAGACATTGTAAACTCCAGTCCCATGTGAAAGCAGCCATTGATTTCATAGTTCTACCAGAAAGCTAAGATTACAAGGTGCTTGTTATGTTTAATGGGTGTTTTTACATTAATACACTTTATTGTATTATGATATACCATTATTTTCACTTGTTGATGTGTCTTTAGTGTTGAAACAAATTATTATGCTTTCTTTACAGGTACATGCTGGCCAGTTTCTACGAGAATACAATCCCACATATTTTTTTTATCAACACCTGCTCCTTGTTCGACGTTGTACTCCCAAAGTTTCCTCAGTTTCACACAGTTTGGATATTTGGCATAAACAAGTACTGACAGAACTCAGAAAATGGCTTTAATCAGCAACACAGGACTGCTTTTTTTCTGTTACTTTTGAACCTTTTTCTAATGTAAACAAAAGAAAGATGGTGATTCATCTTAACTGTGCAATGTGGCGAATTCTTCAAGTTACAATTAGAAAACTCTTCATGTTAATGTGAAAATGTGCTCTTCACTGACTTTCTTGATATAGAAATTATTATTTTTAAGCAAAATTTGAACTGCAGGGCTTTAAAAAAATTTTTTTTCGTATTTTAAAGTCAGAAGCACGACGCATTGTGAATTAATGTTTACATTCAATAGGGCGGTCCTTTTCTTTTATATTATGCAAATAGATTTACACAAGCACATGAAACATTTTGCCATGTTATCTTGTGATGTTCTTGCTGATGCTAGTCCTGCAGATTACAATGTCCCTTTGTTGAAGCTACATAGTTTAGTAAAAATTAAGTTTTGCAATGCTTTGCAATGCAACTGATGGCACACAGGCCAGTTTTCAAGTTGTGTAGGGAAGTCCTGACACTTTATGAAGGCATCAAGACAGGGGCTGTTACACTGTTGRTTATATAATCTCATATCCAAGGGATGCCCCCCCCCCAAAAAAAAGCCCCATCCATACACCCCCACCCCTCAACTTACAAAGTCATAGTTGACTTTTTTGGGTAATTGTTAGAAATCACTGGTAGTTATGTTACTTTCAGAGCCTGGCTGTTTTGCATTGTTGATGCTCAAAAACCACAAATAAAACTTTTTTTGAACACAACCAAGGAGTCTCAGGTTTTATTCTCTTAACTGTTCAGCTGGTCAGAAAGCTCTGAGTACATCACCATCTATAGTTTTTATAAGTGAAGAAATTTGTGTGCAGGATTAAATTTGTTTTTATGTCTCATGAAAAAACAATACTTAACATTTTTATACACTCAATGCTGTGAACAAGATGTGTAGGGTTTATCATGAATTTTTTATTAATTGTGTAAAAAAGCAATTCGGGTATTCTAAATATTTTTTATTGTGGAAAAATATTTTCCTAAATAGATCTATGGCTTAAAAAAGATAAAATGACCTATGGTATTTAAATGCTTACTGTAAACAAAGGCATAGATGTAAACTTGGGCCAAAACACCTGCAGTCTTAATTATGCAGATCACTTTTATGCAACCCCACGAGAACATTAAACAGAGAATTGAGTCCTCCACATCTCACAAGAACTACAGAGAGGAGCCCTCATCCACCCAGAAGACGGAGGGAGGTGAGTCCACATCCACCCACAAAAGGCAGAAAGATTCCCTTGTAAAAGAGATTGTTAATCTCAATGAATTTTTCCTGGTGAAATAAAGGTTTAATCTAATTTTACACTTACTATGAGGGAGCTCTTAGTCCAGGTAAAAATTAATTTCACTATACTAATGAGGCACAAAATATGAATATAAGGTATTTGTAAGGATGACATTAAAATAATGACACTGTTTTGTCAGCATTTTGTTTATTTAATGAATTTTCTTAATGACGAAGGTAATGTGTTCTGTTTATTTCAGCACCACGGAGAGCAGCATTGTTTGTTATGGGCTGTTGGCCAAAGCAGAACTTCATGTCTTGTTTTCTATTGTTATAACCATGCCTGGGAGAAATATTTTTAATTGATTCAGCCGCTGACCTGGCACAAGATCTCCTGTAATTCTCACACATCGGTGTCACAACATCTCTATGATCATGATACGATGTCACAAATAAAATACTAAACATGACATAACAGAGCATAACAGAAAAAAAGACTACGTTTTAACCCACCTCCCAAGGCAAGAAAGCCCAACAATAAATTGACCTACATTGAGGAATGTGAACACAGTGAATTTTATATTAGTACTTCGATTAATTACATAGAAATAGGCTACTTTTTTGCTGGAACACATCAATCTTTGTCACAGTTTATTAAACTACTTAACATATGTTGATGAAAGTGCTTCTAGAACTATGTTCACCCCTTAAGTGAAAAACCTGGGGCATGAGAGCAAAATCCCTAAACAGTACATCTTGTATTGTTTCCATCAGAAAGGATATGTATTTTCCATCATCTGTCAAGGTTTAAAAGTGTTATCAGTTCTCCTCTTAAGAAAAGGTAGAGGTCAATGGCCATGTACACATCAACAGGAACACGGAGACTGTGTTGTGCCATGATG
>NW_013952856.1:66182-69175 GCF_001266775.1 Austrofundulus limnaeus | reverse complement strand
TACATAGAAATAGGCTACTTTTTTTGCTGGAACACATCAATTTTTGTCACAATTTATTAAAACACTTAACAGATGTTGATGAAAGTGCTTCTAGAACTATGTTCACCCCTTAAGACTTAAGTGAAAAACCTGGGGCATGAGAGCAAAATCCCTAAACAGTACATCTTGTATTGTTTCCAACAGAAAGGATATGCATTTTCCATCATCTGTCAAGGTTTAAAAGTGTTGTCAGTTCTCCTCTTAAGAAAAGGTAGAGGTCAATGGCCATGTACACATCAACAGGAACACGGAGACTGTGTTGTGCCATGATGTGAGTGCAGAGGGTAAACACATCATTGTCGCAAGCAATGTCACTGCRGTGGATGCAGTCCTCTTCACAACTAGTAAGATCTTCCTCTGAAACTTGGCACAAATGGTCTTTGGTCTGATAAAGTTCAGGAATCAAGTACATTGCGTTAGGACAGCCATAAGGGACATGTTCATTAGTGGATGGACGTATCACATGATTGTTCCATGATTCCTTGGTGGAATCCAGCTCATCCTGCAGAGACGACAAAAAAATGAATATAGAAATATTGGAATTCATTGATAAGTAAGTCATGCAATAGCGGTAACATGACATTTTTTCTGTCCTCCTCAGTATTTCAATTTCTATAGTAGAATATTTTCACATTGGTTCATCATTAAGCAATCTCAATTATTTTTGACATGTTGTACTACTGTAACTTTGCCAGTCATGAGATTTTTTTGACTTTCAAATAAAATAAAAAGGTAGCCTAATGTAGGTAAAGCACACACACACCCCAAATGTGTTTTTATGTAAGCTTGTTAGTCTTATCGCTTTATGTTAGTTAATTTGCCTTAGAACTGATTAGTCTGTCAAAACAAGAGCTCAATTGTAATCTCTTTCTTATATTTTTGTTTTCAAGAAAAGCCTTGTTACGTTGTAACAGGCAGAAAACTGATGACTCTTGGTGTTCCCTGTGGAATGAAAACTGTTGTTTTTCTGCCGAATGGGGTCTTTAATTGATAGCTTACACTGCAGGATGGTGTATTTTCAATGCAACATATTTCAAAGTGATAGTTATCTGCACTAACCATATACTTTACATAGTTCAGTCAAGTTTTTGCCACTTACTTGTATCAAACCAAGGAAGCAGAACAACATGAGGTTCTTGTCCAAAAWGTCTCCAACAAAATCCCCCTCATTTTTTAGTCTGTAAAAATGGTCAAGCCAAAAGTTCACGCACTCTTTGCGGAGAAAGCCCCACCAACTCTCAATCCTCTGATTGGCTGTGCTTCTTCCATAAATAAAGCTTTTGTCGCCAGCATTAGCATCATCATTGTTGCGACGAAGGTAACGTTGCAGATCTCTTATAGAGCTGTTTTCTGTACCCATATCTGTCCTCAGGATACGAGCACTTCCACCTAACTCCCTTACAGTCTCAAGGAAATAACCTCCAATAACTTTGGGGTCACTGCTGGTATGATATGCATTCAGCCACAGTACTCTCCTTGAAAATCCATCAATGGCTCCATTGATGCATATACCAAAGGGTTTCAGTTTGTCATATGAATCAGCATGCCATACAAAATTTGGCCCTTGTGCAAAATAGGCTCGTCTATGCAGTCTTCTACTTCTTCGTGCTTCTGAGCCCTCTGGGTCAAGAGTTGAAAGAATTAAGCGTACATCTTCTTTTCTGATGTGCAAGCCATTTTCTTTACATTTAGCATACATCCACCTGTAGCCATGCAAAGCGCCTGAACCTTGGAGCTGCTCTTTAATAAACACAACAGTTTCCTCTAAACTGTCAAAATGGATTCTGCGAAATAGTCCATTCTTTTTCAAATTTCGTTTTAGGGTTCTCAAGCTGAGAATGATCTGATGTTTTGTACTCAGAATATAAAGTATGTCCTTATAGGCAAGGCCCATCATAAAGTAAAATTTTATTAGGTCCAGTTTGTCCATGGTAGAATGAATGATGAAAGGTGAAGGTGAAGAACTGAGGAGTCAAGGCCAGACTTCCCACCTCTCTCAAAGATGGTGTCTATAAGAAAAGAGAAGGAGAAGAGGAAAAGGATTACCAGTTAGTATATTTTTAAAAATTATAGGCAAACATAAACTATAAATCAGCAGCCAGCTTTCAGGATCTTACAATGGTTTTAAAAATGTTTTGGAAACAGTTAAAGTAATTGGATGTTGACTGGCAGTCTTTTCAGTTCAAAAAGCAAATAAAGCATTTGTTTTATTCACACTGAAAGCAATAGATCAGTTCATGTTGTCAGAATTTGTAATAGCTGTATGGTTTAACAGAAATTATGTTTCATYAATTTGGCCTACATAAATGAGATTTGTATTAACGTCTTTCTATTTAATTGGGGTTAAAAAGACAGCTGCCTGTTTCAAAGCAAATAAGGTGTTTCGTATTTTTATGGTCTGCATTCATTCTTCTCTGCTTAGGCAGTTTTTGCACAACAATGTTTTTTAAAAGTTTTTAAGAAAGAAATTACATTTTATTTTATTAAATATTTTTTTAAAAATATCAGTAAAAACTTTTAGTTAAAGATATTTAAAGTTTAACATTTTTTTATCTTATCATAATGAAAAAAAAAATAACAAATCCAGTCTAGATGATCTGTGCGTTTATCTGTCTGTCCACAGACTGAGGCAGATTTCTATAGGTTTCTTGCGTGAATCTCTTACAGACCGTGTTGCTTCACGTTTTCCTTCAGGGAAAAAAAAAGGTTTGGAGATTTTCTCTCTGAGAATGATCTTTCACTGACCTCATCCATTTTCCAGTTACTATTTTGCTGCTATTTTGTTTATATTTTTTACATGGTTTCCATCACATTCTGCATAAATCAGATTCATTTTCTTGTGCAGTGCTTAAATATTTATTTTTTTAACAGTGGCTGCGGTGCGCAGGACCCGCTGCTGCGCGTTACAGCTGGCACTGCGTCTTTTACGCATTCCTCTCTTCTCTCCTCATCCT
>NW_013952856.1:56877-64489 GCF_001266775.1 Austrofundulus limnaeus | reverse complement strand
GTGATGGACTTGCAACCTGTCCAGGGTGTACCCCGCCCCTCGCACTGTGACTGCTGGATATGGGCCCCAGTGACCCTAAAAGGAAGAAACAGGTATAGATAATGGATGGATGGATGGATGGATGGATGGATGGATGGATGGATGGATGGATGGATGGATTATGATTATCATTTCTTCTGTCAATTTCTATCTCAGTAACCCAGTCACCCATGGTAAAGTCGGGTCTGACATCATTCCTAAACACATTTGATGAATTGGTCTCTCCAGGGACCTGCATCTGGTGTGTATCTTTGATTGACATATGTCTCAGCCAATCACAGTCAGCAGCTGCTCCACTCCTCGAAATTCATCTAAAGGGTTATTTTCAAATGTGCCATAAAATGCAGCTACGCAGCATGACGGCTCAGTGCTGAAGCCTCCCAGCAAGAAAGTCCTGGGTTTGATCCTTGGTTCGGACCTGTGGTCTTTCTGAGCGGAGTTTGCATGTTCTCCCTGTGCTCGCGTGGGTTTTCTCTGGGTACCCTGGTTTCCACCCACAGACCAAAATATGTACAATGGACTGCCTTCAGGTCTAGACCGGCCTTGCAAAAGAGATCTGTGATCCCAATGGGACTTGCCTGGCTAAATAACAATAAATAAAGAAATAAAATAAAATACAACATAAGTGTTGTATTTTAATCCAAATGATTCCAAAACTGTGTTGCCCCAACTTAAGCAAGTATTTTTTTTAAAGAAAACAGAAACCATGGTTTTAAAATGTCAACCCATCAAGCTGCATGTTGTTTCATTCATGTTTAGGTTTCAGCCTGAGTTACTTATTGGATACTTTAGCTTTATTACAATGACATTATTGACGTTTTGGGGGGTTCAGTTTTCATTATAGCAGTTATGGACAACCTGTCAAAGTCAGTGGCACTCAAAAAAGCAGCAACTAACAATAAAATAAAAAAAACTTGTCTTAACTACTTACATATGCATCAGTTTCAATTACGTTAAACGTGGCTGTTTTTTAATCAACCCTACTAATGTTTTTATAGTGAAACACATAATTAAAAAAAACATTTAAACAGACAGTGAACATATTTATGATGTATATACAGTGATGATGATTCACCATGTATGTTTTAATGTGATTCCCATGAGGGAAAGATGCGTGAGGACACACTGCGTTGAGTGAGCATTGAGTTGTGTGTCAACTGTTTGTGTGTGTCCATTTTATCCACTTATTGTTTCATTCATTTGAGAAACTCCAAGGGTGTAACAAAATTGAATAAAATACCCAAATTTCATGAAACTTATTGAAAAATATTGTCTGTTAAGATAACCCGTGTCAACAAAATTGAATCAATGTTACTTTTGTTTTTCAGCTCAAAAAATTCTAATTTGTCTGAAATATAATAGGAGAAAACTTTGCATTTCAGTTCTTAGTAAGTTCCTGGTTCAAAAGCAAAGGTCTTGACACACTATGATGTTTTATATGAAAGGTTTGTCCAACACTACAGATGTCCAAGCTCAAGAAAAAAAAATCTACTGGAAGCGTCGTTTGGACTTATCTTTACTGTAATGTTAACAATTAGATCAAAACATAGCCAAAATGAGTAAAACAGTAATAACAAAATATTCACAAGTCAGCATAAATTGTCTAAAACGTTATGTGACAGGGCCTTAAGTTTGGAATACTTTAAGTAATCATTCTAGACAAAGACTGTAAGATTTTTTTAATGTATTGTATGCAAATTTTCTTTGTTTTGTTTATGGTGCCTAGTTTTTATGACAGCGCAATGTTGTTTTTGTTTTTATGCATTTTAAAAAACCAAAAAAAATTGAGCCACAATGTTCCAAAAAAACAAACAAACAAACAAACAAACAAAAACAAGGGGCTTCAAGAGTTGTGTGATTTTCTACAGAATGTTAAATAATGGACTCACCATTAAATTTGATGCAAAGTGATTTTTTTTGCCCTGAATAACACATATTAACACATTTAAAAGTTGTTTTGTCTTTGAGTGCACTCACGGGGGGATTTTAGGTGACTCATCTCGTGTAAGAGCACATAAGTGGAAGCAGTCACAGCCACATTTGAAACCACTTAGTTGAAACAATAGAAAACGAGTGCAATTTGCACAGTTGGAATTAAGTTGTCTGACTTAATGTGGTGAACTGCCTTTGTTTCTATTCTTTTTTAGACCAGCAGAGGCTGTTTGCTCAGTGAACGTCCTGACATACAGTGGACATATTAAATTATAGGATGTGGGAGAAAAAAAATCAATTAATGGCTTAGGCAATGAGCAATAACTGTAGCTGCTTTGACATGTCAGACTGGAACTCTTGTGACACTAATACATTTATTTAAATAGGTGCTGAAGACTTTCCCCATTGATTTTATCAATGCAGCAGCAAATGGGTTTGAGTATAACTGCTAATGTGAGGGTAAAATGTAAAGGTTGGAAGATGTAGAGGTATTGCAGGATTTCCCAGCCATAAAGGCTGAAAAAAGGGACACTGAGTCCTGGCTTCACCCACATTATAATTACTGCAATCATGACCCATTGACCAATTGAAATGAATAAATTAAAGAACTGGCAGTCCTAGAAGGCACACCTAATTTTATGGCAGGGGTTTAAAATACGATTGTCTTATACAATGAAGGAATGGGAGTTATAGCTGCTGTGGTCAAACTTTTAAAAAATGTAATGCACACAGAGTATGTAAATGTATTATTGCATGATCTTACATGTTTATGAATAAAACATGTCGTAAATGAATCTCAGTAAATGCCAGTCAATATCTATGAAACTGACCCAGATACATTTATTCGTAGGGCTAGGTATCACCTAGGACATGGCGATTTGATGCAATTTTTGATACAGAGCTCAGGGTACAATACAATTCTCGATACAGTGCAGCTCGATTTGATATTGATTACTTTATACTTATTGCTCAATGCTACTGACTCAACAAAACCATCTAAGCGTTATTAAATTATATAATATATTTATGAAAACCAAAATGTGTCCAAATATCTGCTTTTAAGGTTGAATGAGCTTCCAGAATGATGCTGGCCATTTTGCTAGTTCATCGATATCACTTGTAGATTGTTGTTCCTTGCTACATCGTTATACTGCCCCCTAACAGTTGGGGTGGGCGGTGGTGGCAAAGGGGGTGGTGTAAATATAAAAAACAGAAAGAAAAATCAATATAATATCCATCCATTATCTATACCTGATTCTTCCTTTCAAGGTCACAGGGGTCACAGGTGCCCATTTCCAGCAGGGTACAGCAGGTTGTACTATAAGTCCATCACAGGACCACGTAGAGACAAACAAGACAAACAACCATTCACTCTCATATAAGGACAATTTAGAGTTACCAATTAACGTACCAGCCATGTTTTTTGTGTTTGGGAGGAAGCTGGAGTGTCCAGAGAAAACCCACGCATTCACAGAGAGAACATACAGTACAAACTCTACCCAGAAAGGTCCTCAGGCAGGGATTTGATCTGACAACCTTCTAGCTGAGAGGCATCAGCTCTACCAACTGAACCACCAGCCAATACGATATCATTTTTTTAAAATATTGTTATATTGATGTATTGATATTTATGCACAGCCCTAGTTATTTGTGTGTTGAGTAATTAGTTGTAGCCATCTTAATTTGGAGGAACTCTAAAAGTTAATCAACTGTAGTTGTACGTCCAGACATTAGTGTCTGGTGTTTCATTAAAATCTGCCCAGTGGTTCATGAGATATTTTGCTAACAGACAAAAAGAGTCAATGCCAACAGTTAATCTGAATGTTTTAAGCAAACTCCTGCACAATGCGTAGAGCTTGAAGTACTGTAAGTGTTGGGTATGATGCTCAGCTTCTACCATGCCATTTTTTTAGCTTAATATGTGTTAATTATTTGGAGTTATATCCAGTTTTGTTTTTACTAATATCACTTGGATGTGGTCACCATCTTTATTAAGGTCGACTCCGTTTATCCATCCATACATTATCTCACTGAGCTTTTACAGCCTCACATTCCAAACAGATCCCTGAGATCTGTAAATCAAAAGCTTTTAGTTGTTCCCAGGTCTCGGCTCGTGACCAGGGGAGACAGAGCCTTTTCAGTTGCGGGACCTCGGCTCTGGAACAATCTCCCACTGTCTGTGAGGTCTGCTGGGTCTCTAAATGAGTTTAAGTCTCTGTTAAAAACTCATCTGTTTAAACAGGCATTTGAGTCTGAAGAGCAGGATCATTAGGTCAGCCTTTGCTGTTTTGTTTGGTTTTATTGTTCATTTTATTACTGTACTTTGTTCATTGTTTTTATTTTATGCTCCTGTACAGCACTTTGGTTTTTATTGTGCTTTATAAATAAACGATGATGATGATGATGATGATATTGTGCTTGTTCTGGAGTCAGGTCGCAGAGGCAGCAGCTTGAGCAGAGAGGCCCAGACCTCTCTTTAGCCAGTCACCCATTCCAGCTCTTCTGGGATAATTCCAAGGTCGTTCCCAGGCCATTCAAGAGACATGGTCTCTGCAGCGTGTCCTGGATCCTCCTCAAGATCTATTCCCAGTCAGAAATTCCAGAAGAATTGTTATTTTGGTCACTGGTTTGTCTCTAAAAGTTAATTAGTTGTGGATTTGCATCCCATGATTTTTTACTTAAAGAGGCAATATCATGTAAAATCAACTTTTTTGAGTTTTTTATCTTGTTATGTTATACTCTCATAAAAAAACATGCCCAAAGCCTTGCTTTGACTCATTCATGCATGTTTGAGAAATCCTGCAGCGTTTTTAGGCAGCCATGCTGAGGAGCAAAACAACAGGTGGGGACCAGAAACGCCCCATGGGATGTGTCTTTAAGCCGAACTTCCTCATGGAAGAGCGCAATCCCTTGCCCCTCCCCACACACCCCGCCCATGACTCCTGCAGATTTTTGGGTGAAAGTGAAACCTGTCTGCTGAGCTCAACATTAGTTCTCACTCAGTGAAGCACTTTTCAGATTAAAAATACCTTTGAGAAAATGTATTTTCATTTGCCAAGTAAACTACATCATAGCGCACCCCCTCCCCCCCGGACTGAAATGGACGTGACATAAGCAAAGGTGGTTCTTAAAGAGACAGAGGCCAATTTCAAGGTGTTTAGAAGAGGAAGTGATAAGATTAGTTTATTTTCTATTTTAACATAAAAACAGCATTTTAATAACAGCTAAATGGGACATAGATACTTTATTATGGTATAGTATTTAAACATATTCCTGAGAAACACTTAATATTGGCCCTTTAAACATTTTTAAGCCATCCTGTCCTTTGTAAAATATTTTGACAAAGTCGACTCCAAACAAATCTTGCAAAATCAGAAAAAAAAAAGAGTTTTGGACATTGTTTTGTGTTTTTAAAGTCAGCTGGTTGTGGTGGCCATATTGAGAGTCCTAATTCAGCCAATGGTCAGAGGTCTATAAAATACTTGAAAAAGTAAAAGTACCTTAACAGAAAATGACTTTGGTAAAAAAGGTCACTGATGAGAAAACTGCTTAAGAAAAAGTACTTGTCCACGCTCTAACAAATAAACTGTTAAATTTACAGAACCAAACTGCTCCACAAAACCAAGTTGATTAAATTGATCAATTTATTCAAAATAAAGCACGTATATCACCTCAAATTTACTCTAATTGCTTAGTGGAAATAGTTGATATGATTTAGTTGAGTAAATTCAGCACTTTATTTTTTCAGAGCACGTAAACTTGTCCTTTCGTGATGAGTTCAGACAAATTCAATTTGTAACAAGTAACTAGTATCAGGATTACAGGTGGAGGTCAACGTGAGCAGTTACCAATGAAAAACAGAGGCGGAGACAAAGTATACGAAAGGTCAGTGATTTATTTACACAGGTGCGGTGCGGGGCGGGGGGGTCTGGGATCTGGACCTGGAACAGAATGTTTGCATGCAGAGGTGAGTATTTAAGATTCTTCCAGTAATGTTTTTTTAGCAGGTAAATAAACAGGTGAGTTCTTACGGGCTGGGGAAGGAGATGAGGTGTGGAGGAGTTGGTCCAAAAAGGTGAGGATCCAGAGGTGCGTATTTAAAGTTGAGTAGGTATTTACAGTGATACGCGGGAGGCAGCGCATGAGATTCTGGTGAGAGGTTCAGAGTCCAAGACTGCTGGCAAAAACGTGCTGGAGATCGCTTTCTGCAAACAGGTTAATACAAAAATTGTAGGCGAGAACACCAAGCAGCAGTCTGAGCTCATACCAAACATGAGGCGATGCTTCAGCGATGAGATGATCTTCAGCACTGCCTTAAGAAGCCGGGAGGTGATGAGCCAAATCACATGCAGGTGTGAGTAATCAGCGCTGCACCCAATCATGGAGGCAGGGGGTGGAAACACCAAAATGCCTCAACTAGGTGTTAAACTTTAAAGTAAATAAGTAAAAGTATCATTTCTAGGTTTTGAAAGTAACCAAGTAAAAGTAAAAGTCACAATTAAAAAAAAATACTTGGTAAAATTACAAATCCTCAAAAATTACTTAAGTACTGTAACTAAGTAAATGTACTTAGTTACTATAAACCTCAGCCAATGGTTAATTACATATTTTATAAACACAATGGTGAAAAGAACTCACAGACACAGGCAGATCCTCAGCCTTTCACCTTGTGCGGTGGGCAAATAAAATGTCAATTTTAAACCTGCCTGCTGGTTCACAGCCAGTGCTACCTGGTAACTGATGTGACGTCTTCCCTGAGCGGTCCTCCTCATATCACAGCAAGTTGTTCACGTATCAGAAGTTTGCAGCAAGCACAATAAAACCCAAACCAGCCCTTCTATTATCCAGGCTTGCCCCGCGATGAACTTTCCACTGAGCATGGGCGAGACGTGAGGGATGCACTGAGCCACACAAGTATGTTAAGATTTCATTTAGATTTCATTCAAGTTTGAAAATATCTCTTGCATGTGGGCTGGACGGGAATATATATTCCATGAATGAGAAATGCCCAGACGTGTGCGTGTGTTTGTGTGCGTCCTGCACCGCGGGGCCATTCGTCGGCGAACAAGGCCCTTGCCGTTTTCAATTTCTCGAGGTGTCAGGTAGACCCGAGGAAAGCGAAGAGCTGATACATCAGCCGAAGCCGTCAGTGCTATTGTGTCCTCTCTTCATACACAGCTTCACTGACATGTTTGGGTGCAGATTCAGAGCTATTGTCAAAGTCTGCCAGGTAGCAATAACAGTGGGCAATTCCCTAATTGTATTCAGAAACTACAGGTTAACTCGAAGCAGAGGCAGGACGAGATTTGAAGCACTCTACACTGATTCTCATGGGGATAAGTAGGACTGTGTTTAAATAAGTGAGGTATTTGGCAGAAGACATGCATTTATTTTCCAGAGTGGGTCTGCATATTTCGTCCCACAAACCTTTTGTATTCCGATGCAACATCTTTATTTAAAAAAGGGATATACAATCAAGTAAACACACACAGTTTCCTACTTGTGCATTTTTCTGTGCCTATAATAGAAAATATACACACATTGGGCCTCATTCAAGAACCATTCGTACGCACAGATTTGTTCTTAAGTTGTGCGTACGAGTGATTTAGGAGAATTTGTGGCATTCACCAATGTTTTCGTA
>NW_013952856.1:53245-56329 GCF_001266775.1 Austrofundulus limnaeus | reverse complement strand
GTTTTTATTTTTTCAGTTTTCGCTGCCATTTTCATGAATGAACACTTCCTTGTATCTGAGGCATAGCCTTATATGGTGTATTTGGGGTGGTAATTATGCTAATCTCCTCTCGCGTGCACGAGCAGCTGGATAGAACAGGTGGAAATTTACGCAGCTCATTTACACACGTTTCCTGAAGATAGAAGTGTTTGTTGAATCTAACGTGACATGTTCGTACGAACCCTTTGTACGAACAAAAGTAAGAGAAATTTAGGATAAAAATACGAACATGTTCTTGCTTGAGGCCCAATTATTCAAAAGCATATAGTTCACACTGAAGAAACCGCTTTTGTAGAATTGCATATTGCCCACCACCTTGCATGAAAGTTTTAGATTAAAATAAACTTATATTAATAAAATAGATGTATTCAGTTTTTTTTTACCTCAAAGGGGACGTGTCATGTAAAATGCATTTTTTAGCCGTTAAATGTATTTTGTTGCTTACTTGGAGTCTCTAGGAGTGCTGCGTAGAAACTTTGGTCTATTTATGTTGTATTTTTTTCAACCCATTCAGTTAACTCTATTTTCCATGATGTTTTCTGAAATTACATCACAGAAATAGTGATGGAATTGCAAAATAAAGTCTGGACTTACCAATTACAGTTTCATTGTCTTTTTTCTCCTCTGGCTCCAACATGTAAGGCTGGATGGACAAGTTTTCTGTTGCTGACATATTTTAATTAATTTGTAAAGGAAACATTTCTGCACTGCTATATAGATGTACACTATCTCTCAGCTGGCCTGGGAATGCCTTGGAATCCTTCCAGAACAGCTGGAAGAGGTGGCTGGATAAGAGAGGTCTGGGCCTCCCTGCTCAAACTGCTGCCCCCACGACCTGACTCCAAGAAGAAGATAATAGATGAACAGAAATGTAAAAATGACTGAGTTATATTCATTCTTGTGAGGGTAGGTCAATTAGCTGTGGAGACCATCTTGAATGTGACTATCTCAGAAAAGTAATTTGTTTGGGAAGGACCTGATATTGTTTTGTGTTTGAATTTAATTGTGTGAAAAAAGGGAGCAGATCTTTCTGCTTACTTTAGTTTCATTTATGACTTGTGTTTTGTTTTATAGATTTTCTTTTGTTTGTTTTAAATAAATAAATAAAATTTTAAAAAGAGTAAAAGTACTGGTTTTAGAAGTACTTGCTGTATTAAAGTAAAAGTAATGTAAAGAGGTGAAGAAATTTATAGTTATTAGAGGTTAGTACTGATGTTAAAAGCACAACGCTATATTTTTAGGTTTTCCTTTTTATAATGTTGACAATGTTTAATCTATTATGTTTTGATTGAAATAGGTTCAGTTACATGTCTGAATTATATGACAACACATAATCAACCGTTATGATAACAGTAGATGAGGGTTTTGTCTGAATGCCTGTGATTCAGCCGTAGGTCAGTAGGGGGCGAACGCAGACATTGAAGAACATGTATAAATTGATGAACTTCCTGGTTTTTCACCAGTGTGGTTTCCTGTCAGCTCCGGTGACAATAAACCTCACTCAGATCCAGAATTCTGGTGTTGTATGGTTTGATTCCTTCTACAAATCATTTTATTTAACAATGATGGGTTTTATATTGACTTCAGTTTATTGAATACGTAAGAGGGGGAAAAAACGCCATAAAAGACAGAAGCTTCGGCTGTGCTACAGTGATATATATAGTACACAACCCCACCTCCCCACACATTTTTCTAAAGAAAATGACTATAATGTTATATTAAAATTTTAACAAGGACATGCAAACAAGCCAATGTAAAATAGAAAAGAAAACATTTTGCATTTTTAAATAAAGTACAGATTGTTGTGTGAAAATATGAGTGGAAGTGGAAAGTTATCTGAAAGATATTATAGCTCCTATACAGTAAAGTACAGATAACCAAAATTTGTACTTAAGTAATGTAACAAAGTATTTGTACTTGTTGCTTGACACCTAAGGTTGTAGATGTAAACTCAGTAATAACATCCTGAGAGTTTAAACCAATTCCATCCACTGCTTGACGAGATATTTTGCTAACTCTACAAACGAACACGCCTACCCAGAGTACCCAAAGTAGATTTGATTAAATGATAAAGATGTCGTGATACAAAAGACAAACAAATATTTACCGGGTAAAATAAAGTGGCCTTAACAGACACAATCCGTTTCCTTTCATTTTCTTTTGTTTTCCAGACGTTGAACACAGGACCTCCTTTTTTTTACCTTCTTTAAAATCCCAAAGCAGGCATTGTCTGTTGTGTGACCCTTGGTGGAGACGGTGTATGGGAGGTGTCATTTTAATAAGATGCTTGCAGGCACGCTAAGAGACATGGCAGTCCTAAAGCAGTGGGGACGACACAGGAGCTCTTACAGCTAATGCTCTTTTATGAAGTGGTGGCGTCTGAGGCCCCACCTTATGAATCACTCCTCCGTAAAGACCTCGCCGGCTTTGGCCATGTGATTAAGCTGACTGCGCCGTAGTCCTAGCTAGGTGTTAGCTGCCTGGATTTGTGCTTATTATATTTGGAAATGTGAGCTCTGTTTTGATTTGATGTAATTCTTCTAATAATTCATAGAGCTGTTGTGCTGCAGCGGTTTTGTTGGACATAAGGGAAATAACCGGAACAGGGACAATATTCAGATATGACTCGTTTTTTTTTTAAAGGCAGATGTTAGCAGATCACTTGACATGGGTTTTGGAGGCAGTATTGCTAGATTTACAGTCATCATTGCCACATGACTTATACTGACCTAAAGTCACATATCAGCACAACTGCTGGGAAGAGATTAAGCTGCTGCTCTCAAAGTGAAAGAAAGATTATTCAAGAAGAATCATCATAGCAAGAAACTACAGTAGATGTGTTTTGCAGGTTCTAGTGCAAGGGTGGGCAACTATAAATTTCAACAAAGGGCTGCATACAGAACTAGGACTGTTGGGGCTGTGATAGCACCATCTTGTTCCATGTAAAGTCTGAATTATGACCCCCCCCCACACACACACAAACACACACACATGCAAAACAGGGTCATTTTATTTATTTATTTATTTATTTATTTATTTATTTAT
>NW_013952856.1:51477-52900 GCF_001266775.1 Austrofundulus limnaeus | reverse complement strand
GCAAAACATAAATACATAAAGTAAAGACAAAAAAAAAAAAAACTGTACATAATGTGTTACACATGGAGTTGTTTTATTTTATTTATTTAACCTTTATTTATCCAGTTAAACTGTTTGAGAACCACTTCTCATTTACAAACATGACCTGGCATGCACTGCAGTATAAAAACCTACATTTTCAGCCATAGTAAAGTGATTTTAAATTTTAATCTATGCCCATGCAGCACTAAAATTAATCAGAGTTAACTCGATTCATTTCACAGCCGAAATTTATTTATTTATTTATTTATTTATTTATTTGTTTATTTATTTATTTATTTATTTATTCAGAGATTCTTAGCAAGAGATATGTTTCAGTTTGCTGCTTTCTCATTTGCTAAAAATTCTCTGTCTAGTTTATCTCAGGGAGCATTAAGAGTTCACCAAACTCACCAGTGTTTCCAGGCGTTCGATAATTATTGTAATTATACAATCATTGTATGATCTACATGATATTTACAAAAAGGGGTTTTAAAAAGCCCAAGTATGCAATAAATTTGGTACTTCTGTAAACTACCAACATTTGTTCACACCCACATCTATAACACCCACTTTTTTTTGTCTGAAAGTCAGATTTAACCAGACTGTGTGCAATTCCCCTTTTCTCTCATGTGCATAGTCACCAATCAGAACACACTCCTGGTATCTTTAAACTGTCCCTAGGTGAAACTAAATGGTTGTTTGTCTTACTTGTTTCTGTGGCCCTGTGATGAGCTTGCAACATGCTGCTTGCACAGCGACTCCTGGATATGGGCACCAGTGACCCCTGGGACCCGGAAAGTAAAATCAGATAAAGATAATAGATAGATGATTTGTTGATTTCAATCTGTAGCAATGTTTGTTTCTACTGTATACTGACACAAAAGTAACTCCTAAATCTCCCACAAACTCCCTTACCTGTGTTGCAGCACACACAAAAGCCTGCTGGCATTGATATTGACTTGCCTTCAAAATAAAAGCAAACTGTTTGGATTTGCATGCAGAATACTCTGTTTCTAATTTCTTATCCACAGACATTCCACGATATGAATGAAGTCGGCTAACAGGCCAGATGGGAGTCCTAGTCTTTACAAAAATGTTAGGCTGCACAATTGAGATCTCACGAAAAAGACAGTGTTCGTCAGAAAATTAACAAATGCTCCTAAATACCATTCTGGTATAGTATTTCCCTGAAAAAAAAATTTCTTGGTCAGAACATGGACACAATACATCATAATTTAGAACAACTCTTACAAAAATTAATTACATTAAAAAATCTAGTTTATTGACTTCCATGTTAAGGATTGCTGAATGAAGTTTAAATTGTTTTGTTGATCGCAGTTGACAAAACAGGAAACTTCTGCAACATTTGAAGTCTTTTTGCCAACATGAACAAGTGTTCAAG
>NW_013952856.1:44077-51327 GCF_001266775.1 Austrofundulus limnaeus | reverse complement strand
CTGTTAGTTCATGCAACTGCCATATTACTGTGACATCATGCATACATATATATATATTTTTTTCTTTTTTGCTGGGTCCCATTCCAAGACTAAATAAAATTGTTGCACAATGTAAGAAACAGAAAATCAGCATTAACTTCTTTATTTTTTGGTTCCACATAATCATACTCTAAGAGTCTTTGACTGAATATGTATCACAAAAACACATTACATATGAATTATTCTTAAGCCTCTTTGATATTTTGTGTTGAGGTGCAGTGTGTTCTCATCTAATTCTGCAGGTGGCACCTTAAGGGCCCGGTATCACTGGGAAAGGACTTTTATGAATTTACGGGATGCTGGTTTTATGAGTGGCTGAGGAGGGATAATGGGGTTGAGTGTCTCCCCCTTTGTCCTTCCCTTATTCTCTCCAGCTCTCCCACTCCTCAGGCCTCTCCTATTACCTGCCGGCAGGAGGACTCAGGAGTATCGCTTAATAAAAGTTAATCATGAGAAACTTGTTCATTAATTACAGCTCAGTCCAACTGTCTGTGTGTCACGGTTTCTCACAGTTTCTCCCTCACATTACAGTAAGTCTCCATTATTTAGCCTGGATATGTACTCTTTGTTTTGGTCCCCTCCTAATAAAAAAAGATGGAAGAGGATGGAAGAAGGCAAATTATGTGTCAGTTTTATCTGCCCCCCAAAAGAGGGAGATTAAATTACAAGAACAGAAAAATTGTTTAAATAAAGTAAATATTGCAGTTTTCTAGTTAGTTAGAAAAATGATTCAACCATTTATCAAATCCTTATAATTTATTTGGATTTAGTTGAAAGATGGGCAGAACAAGAATCATAAACTATTTCAAGACCACAAAGGTTAATCCATAATCACATCAAGCTTAGACGCCTGGAAGACTGAGGGTTCTCTGCAGGATTTTAGCTGTTAGGACTATACTCTTCCGTATAGAAGCCCATTTCCGCCACCCTGATAAAAAATAAATAAAACTTGTATCTCATAATTATGACTTAACTATCTCATAATTATGAGATAGTATCTCTCATAATTATGAGATAGCTAAGTCATAATTATGAGATACAAGTTTTATTTTTTTAATCAGGGTGGCGGAAATGGGCTTCCAAACTTCCGGACAGAGTTCAGATCAGTGAAATCTAAAGTCCATTACAATATAAACTAAACATAATATCTATAGTTGACCTGCTTATAAGAAAATGTTTATAACTAGAAGCACTCAGAGAGTGCAAAGCTCCGTCAAGACCAATTTCCCCCATCCTGTAAATGTGCAAAAGCAGAGATGGAAACACATTTGCCGAATAAGTTGTATTGTAGCAAATATTTAAGCAGCAGTATGCACGGGATTTCTTCTCGGTGGAATACAATGTGGAAAAAAAAAGTCAGACTCGTCACCCGACGTTATTCATCGTCAAACTCGTGTCGGATTAAGCTCCTAAGTTTTCATCAGTCACATTTCACCATGTAAAACATCTGTTTTATCTCCTTGTATGAGTTTGTAATGGTTTGACTCTCTTTATAAAGTGCTTCCTGGCTCCCCCGTCTCCAAACTTTGAGGCCCGGCAGCTCTCTGTTTACAAGCCTAGTAGCGAGAAACTGTTTTGATTGTTTGTTTGGGAAATATGGTGTGTTTGAGGAAATGTGAAAAATAGGTTTCACGGTGCAGTCACGCACTTCCTGGTCACAAAACATTCTGTAAATGCGCATATTGTGGCAAAAATTATTCATCATTAAATGTGGTTTTAACATTACTTTTATAAAGTTTGAAGTCTGTGCTGTCCAATCCAGCTCACTGTTTTTTTTTACAGAAGCCCTGTGAAAGCATCACAGCTTTGCAGATCTCAGAGTGTTAAAAGAAAAAAAAATCCTGTATCCGCATCGTGATCCGGAACATCACCAAAATTTAAAGTTGTGTTCCTTGGCCCAGTACCCACATGTGGTAAAAAATATCATGACAATTCGTCCACAAGTTTTTGAGTAATGTTGTCCAAAGACAGAACGACAGACAGACCGGCATACATACACGACCGAAAACATTACCTCACCCTAAAAAAATTATCAGTGTATTAGTTGATGATGTTCAGTTTGTATTTTTGTGGCTTTTTATAGATACTAGATAATGTTGGATGAGTGTATTTATAATTTAAAACAAAAAAACAACACTAAATGTACAGTACAAAACAGTGCAATAAAGTTCACAATTTAAGAGAAAATTTTACAACCTAAAATGCAGAAATGAAAGTAGGAGGAGAAAAATGTGAACCATCACACACCCTCGGTTTGTTTTCATTACAACATGTGCACGTCTGAAGCGATGAAGTCAAAAAGTCGAAGTGAAGTATGACCAGCGAAACAAAAGAAGAGCTGTGCTGTAATTATTGATGGTGAGACATTTTTCTCTCTCTTGTTGCTCTCTATGTTTTTTCAGTTTGATTTATGTAAAGCTGTCCAACGCAGCTTTGAAAAACCTTGAAAGGCCATGTGGGTATTTGCTCACGTCTGTATCTGTGTGTCTCTTTCCATTTCATTCAGACACATGAAGACAGACAAAGAGTTATAATCCCTGGAACCATGTGTCTGGGTTTCTTCATGATGCGGTTTAACTGGATCCACGTTGGATCATAGCTGGCTCGTTCTTCACGGGGAGTCTTCCCGACCGCAGAACAGCACCGGCAGACGGGCCAAAGGCAAACACAGCAGACAAACAGATCCGCCGGCCAAAACCAGCACGGGTTGGACTTCTGTGTCCTCTGGAGAACCAAGAAAAAAACAGGCTGTCCATGTACTTCACTGTCAGGTCAACAGGCTCAGCCATCCATGTCACCCCCCCCCCCCCCCACACACACACACAGGTTTGATTTTTTTATCCCCCGGGGACCGTGGATTGACTTCCATTCATTTTCTGGTAATTTTATTGCCTAACCCTGGCCATTTACTCTAAAACTAACCAAAACTCAATTCACACCTTGGTCCTAAACCAAACCTCCCACTTGAAATTAGCATCTGTACCCGTGTGGACTGGGCACTGATCCCCACAATGCACATTCGGTTCCCACAAGGCTGTCTTTTTCTGGAAAATGCTACTCACAATGTAGCAAAAACCCATTATGACAAATGATTTTGCGTTACAGCTTGTTGAACAAAGTTTGTTTGATATATTGAACAGGATGAGCAGGTACTGAACAGGTAAGCGACTTCAACCAGCACAAAAGTAAGTAGAACTCAGTCGCTTCTACAGATTCTTTGATGAAATTTGATGTGGTAGTATCTGAATGTTATTTATAACTGACCTTCCATGTACTAAATGGTAACACAATGTATTTTTTTAATCTTTGCCATTAACTGCTGCCATCAATGCTGTTTGTCAGCAAAATATCTGACCCTGAAGCAAGAAGAACAGCTTTCTTTTTATTAATGCAACCTTACTAAAACAAGTTGACATTCTCAAATGATAACTGAAATTACCACACAAAATAGTGACAAAAGCAAAGTAGTATTGCTCCTAATTCACATGCGGACATTAAAATAATTGTACGACATAAAGCAACAAGAATGGCATCTATTAACCATAGCCAAACCATATAAAACCTAATAATCAGGTAATTATCAGGTCTTCAGGATGCTTTAGACCCAAAATGCAGACTGGACACAAGGATCTCCAAAAGTAAAATTTTCATTAAAATAATCAAACAAGTTAATCTCTCAGGCACCAATAGGCAGAAATATGGCTTCTGGTATGAAAATCCAACAATACTGAACTGATGTGAAGGAAGAGAGAAACATTAGTAAAAGCAGAGGCTGATGAGGTGCTGAGGCTGAGCTGATTGGATATTGACAACAGATGTGAGTGGCTGACTGAAAGAAACACTGAACTATTGGCTGAAATAAGGATGAACACAGAGAACATAAATGGTAATATTATTTTAAACAAAGATTTGGCATTTTTCTGTTAGTTACTCAGAGCATCAGTTGGGGATTTAGTCTCAGCGAAGCCTTGAATGCATGTTGTGGACATGTTTTATGTTCGATCGACAGGTTGGAGATGAGACACATTTTGTTTTCACAACCTTTCTGCAAACTAGATCAGTCCCAAAAGTAATGAAAAGGTTGGAACATAAAGCCGTCCGTGGAGGCTGAGATGCAGCAGACCTTTGAGTGCTGAGTGCGTCTCCAGCTGGCCTGACGACCAACCTTTTAACCCCACGTCCACAAGAGGAGACACACACATACACACACTCTCAGCATCTCAAACAGACAATAGAGATGTAAATAAGTTCATGTTGAAGAGTCCATGGCGGGGGCCCTGTCCTTTGTTTCTTCCTGTCTTTCTGAGTGCATAGGGCCAGTTCAGACGTTCATGAAAGCCTCACATGATGCTCAGACACTGTTTGGGTTTAGGCACCGATCTGTTGATGACACATACATTCTAAAATTGTAAGAGTGCTTTATTTTTCTTAATTTAATCTGTCAAACTTATTACAGATTAATTTAAGTAAACATTGAATTCTAATATAGTTCCTTCTGAATTATTTGCAGATTTAAATGTCAGTATTTTCAGCACAACCACCGCTTACAGACATGAAATCCCGTAATATATTTCTCTAATTAGACACATGACCAGTCACAGATCACTAACTGAAGAGGTTGAATCACTAAACATTGGGGAAAAGTATTATCTGAATTTTAATTCAGAGCAATTTAGCCGAGTCTAATGGAAAGTGCAAAATAACCGGGTAAATAAAAAAAGGCAGTATGAAGGGATTCGATAACTAAAAGCACCAGGCAATCAGATGAAATCATTACATTTAGGAGTTTGGCAGGCGTACAGTGTCCAAAGCTTTTTGCTGTAATAGCCGGAGCTATTATGAGCATTAGCCCAATTCCCTCACGAATTCAGTCCTCTGCAGTGAGTCGGGTCAGAAACACAAACACACAGCCGCGCACATCAGGTCCGGCCAGCACTGCGACGGCACAGCGAGTGTTTGTAGGAAAGGTAAGGGGGCAAAAGGGACGTGCTGGCATAATACATTTACTAATAACTGTTTATTATTGTTGGTTCCCCAGGGGAAGCACTTTATGGAAATGACTGCATATGAAGGGCAGAGGTGTGAGAAGGCCACAGGGTAAATTAGCTTTTTCGATTCCCCCACAATGTCCTACCAGCTTCATACTGAATGTGTCACCCTGAGAACACGGATCATCTGCATCTGTTTGTTTACACAAGATGAAGATGATCATCCCCAACCCCCACTCCTCGCACGCACACACACACACACACACTCACACACACACACACACACACACACACACACANCACACACACACACACACACACACACACACACACACACACACACAAACAAAAACAACTAAAACTTCCACATGAACTAGCAAATTACTGTATGTCCAAAAGCTCTCTGTCAAACGCATTTCACACCGAGCTGGTCTGCATATCTACAGTTCACACTTTGGAGATGGTGTACTCTGTACAAAATACTAATTAACAGAAATATGCAACAACTGCAGCGTCGCGTACTTCAGCAAGCTGTGATCAGGCACTTATTTGCATACATTAATTAACAGCACACCTCCTAAATAACACACGAGTCCTCCGACTGTCATAATGGATGCAACACATCTTTACAGTCAAAGAGCTCACATTCACCAAGACTTTGCATATTTTAACACCACGGTGACCCTTCAGACAGCATCACAATACATAATGCAGCTCCAGAGGTTATGCAAATCAAAGAGTTAAGATTACTGAAAGTATGGGGGCGGGGCAAGATGGCGGAGGAGTAAGATGTGTGTCGCGGGGGCTCCCGCTCCGACTGTTCTGTTTGCGGTTCTCTGCCAAATGTCCTTGCTGTTTTGAGCATTTGGTCTGTCTGCACTCGACCCCTGAGTGATTCTTGCCTGGAAGAGTAGAAGAATGGCGACAAACTCGAGGAAAGGCAAACATTCAAGCTCGGTGGCTGTTAGGCCCGACGCCGCCTTGGAGCAGACTGCAACTAAAACTGGATTGTCGGCACCTCCCTCTCCCTCCCGCAGCGAGGTGGACGCACTCTCCTTGAAGTCTGACATTCTTGCTGCTACAAAAACCGATCTCTCAGCTGTGATCAAAYCCGAAATAAAAGCGGCTTTGGCTGAAGAGTTTACTCTTATGAAAGGAGAGCTTCAAGCAGTGAGAGCTGAAGTAGCTAACGGCACGATGCTACTGCGCGCTGACTTAGACCACCTTAAGCAGAGCGTTAAGGAGGTGGAGGACGGCTTGTGAACCTGGTCCGATGAGGTGGTTTCTCTGCGCACTACCGTTTTGGAACTGAAAGAAGTCGATGGGCTCAAAAAGAAGTATGACGACATGGAAGGGCACATGAGAAGGTGCAATGTGCGAATTATTGGAGTTCCAGAGACGCCAGAATCCAGCTCCACTTCAGCAGTGGCTAAACTGCTAGCAGAGGTTCTACAGATGGATAAAGAGCTACTGGTTGACCGAGCCCATCACTCTTCAGGTGGAAACAGGTCAGGTGAAAGGCCGCAGGTTATTGTCGCTAAGCTGCACTATTATCGAGAATGTGTGGAAATATTACGTCGAGCGCGGACCCGTGGCCATCTTCGTTTTAAGGAAGCACCGGTCATCATCACATCTGACTACACAGCAGCTGTGGCCAGGGCTCGGGCGGCGTTTACAGAGGTGAGGAGGCTCCTTCGCAACCGACGAGATGTKCGCTACGGCCTGCTTTTTCCTGCACGGCTCCGCATCTCTCATGGGGAGGAAAACAAGGAGTTCCTGGATGCCAATAAAGCAATGGACTACGTTAAAAAGAGGATCATCTCGGCGACAGACAGCGAGGACTGGCGTTGACCGCAGGTCCAACTCTCATCGATCCATTATGACTGTCAGGTTGTAATGAACCTTTTAACTTTATGTCCCGCGTTGTATCTTGATTTAATTTTAGACGTTATTCTCAGGGACAACATTCCTCTTTTTGTTCTATGTACAAGAGTTTCACAGGGAGTCTGTTCAGATCTTGGTAGGTGCTTTATTTATCAGTGAAGCAAGGAAAATAAACAGTAATAATACTTTAAAGTAAATGAACCCCCTTTTTAATTTTTTTTGTTATTGTTATTTAGTTGTGGCGGGAGTACAGGCAGGGAGTTAAGCCCCCCAGTATATGTTTGTTGGGTTCTCCGTGTTTTTTTTTTTTTTTTTTAGGAGAAAGGGCTGGGACTATAC
>NW_013952856.1:39725-42017 GCF_001266775.1 Austrofundulus limnaeus | reverse complement strand
TGTTTCAGCAAATTTTACCAATCTCTGTATACCTCCGAAGCCTCACCTAACCCTACTGAATTGGATGATTTTTTAAAGATATTAAAATCCCTTTACTAAGTTCTGACCTATCTAACGAGTTGGAAAGAGATTTCTCTTCAGCTGAGATAAAAACTCTGCAATTAAAAACATGCAAAATGGAAAATCTCCAGGACCAGATGGTTTTCCGGCAGAATTCTTTAAGAAATTTTCGGATTATTTTCTCCCCTGTTATTATCAGTTTTTGAGGAATCCTTAGCTACACAATTATTGCCACTGTCTATGCGTCAGGCTGTAATTTCCTTGCTTTTAAAGAAGGATAAAAACCCCTTGAGTTGCAGTTCATATTGCCCAATATCGCTTTTAAATACTGATGTAAAAATTCTTACAAAGATGCTGGCAAAACGAGTCGAACAGATTATCCCCACAATTGTTGCACCTGACCAAACCGGTTTTATTAAAAATCGTCAATCCTTCTTTAATATCAGGCAGTTGTTTAATGTGCTGTATACTTCTGCTCCACCCGGTCACAACTGCAATGAAATTTTAATCTTGCTGGACGCCGAGAAAGTGTTTGACCCGATGGAGTGGAACTATCTTTTTAAGACCATGGAGATGTTTAACTTCGGCCCTAAATTTGTTTCTTGGGTGAAGGTGATATATACCATGCCAATGGCAGCAGTACACACTAACAGTAATTTATCCAGCTATTTTGAATTGGAAAGTGGTATGAGGCAGGGGTGCCCACTCTCGCCACTCTTATTCGCAATCGCGATTGAACCACTCGCAGTGGCTTTATGGAACAACCCTGATTAAAGGTATTAATCGGTTTGGCACTGAACATAAAGTTTCCTTATATGCAGATGATACTCTTCTTTTTATCTCAGATCCCTTGTCTAGTRTTCCTGAGTTACTTCTTTTACTTCAAAAGTTTGGAAACATATCTGGTTATAAGGTTAACCTTCAAAAAAGTGAATTGATGCCTGTGACCTCAATAAAAGAGCAGCATATGGGTCCAGTTCCTTTCAAAATTAGCTCTGCCAAATTTAAATACCTTGGTATTTGGATTACTCACAGTCACGAAGATCTTTATTCATCAAACTTTCTGCCTCTCCTGGTGAACCTTAAGAAGGAAATCGCTACATGGGCATCCCTGCCTCTATCCCTGGGGGGTAGAATCAATGTGATTAAAATGACAATATTGCCCAAATTACTCTATCTATTTCAGAGCATGCCAGTGTTCCTCACCAGGACTTTCTTCACAAATTTAAATAGTGAATTGTCATCCTTTATTTGGAATAAAAAACATCCACGGATAGGTAGTAAGATGCTACAGTTACCCCATGGTCTTGGTGGCTTGTCACTCCCCAACTTTTTATATTACTACTGGGCGGCCAACATTAGAGCCTCACTGTACTGGTTGAGAGACGACGACCCTGTTCCTACTTGGGTAAATCTAGAGAGGAAATCAGTTACGGCGAGTTCTCTCTGCTTTACTTTGCTCCCGGTTACCATTCAATCAACCCATCTCAACTTATACTTATAATCCGGTTGTAACTCACACAATAAAAATCTGGAATCAGTGCAGGAGGTTGCTTAAAAGTACAGAATTATTACTGTCTGCTCCAGTATCAAATAACCATATGTTTGCTTCTTCACTAATGGACTCTGTTTTCAATACTTGGAGTTTAATAGGAATAACTTCTCTAAATGATCTTTATATAGACAATAAGTTTGCCTCATTTGAACAGTTAGCACAGGCATTTGATATCCATAAGTCACAGTTCTTCAGGTATTTACAACTGAGACATTTTGTAATGTCAAATTCTGGATGTTTTCCTCTACGCTCCCCAACTTCTCTTATAGATGAGATTCTGATGTGTTAGTCTGTACCAAAACATTCTATGAGCTGAGTTAATTCTCTGCTCAGCTCATTTTCTGACTCCAATTTAGATTCTTTGAAGGTCAAGTGGGAGACGGACTTGGACAAATCCATATCAGACACAGTTTCGCAAAAAAATATTCAAAATATATATCCGTCCTCAATATGTGTGAAACATGTTATAGTTTAATTCAAGGTAGTACATCGTCTACACTGGTCTAAGGGCAGATTGTGCAAATTCAAAAGAGACTTGGATCCGACGTGTGATCGTTGTAAACAATCCCCTGCCACACTTTTACATACATTCTGGACCTGTCCAAAGCTACATGGATACTGGCAAGGCATCTTTGATACCTTTTCAGGACTATTTGGACGAACTGTTCATCCATCAC
>NW_013952856.1:8792-39380 GCF_001266775.1 Austrofundulus limnaeus | reverse complement strand
GTATTTATGTTTTGTTAGCAGATCCGGTATAGGCGGGGAGGAATGGGAGGGTTTTTAGGGGTGTGGTTTTTTTTGTTAGTTTTTTTGTTTGTATTTTTGTTAAAAAATAACAAAAAAATTTGGAAAAAAAGATTATTGAAAGTGTAAGACTCTCTGACAAATTACTTAAAGTCGGGACTTAGAGTCCTTCTGGCCGCCTGCGTGTGATTTCTGCATCAGCCGAGGCAATGAAGGGGCTCAGAGCCAACTAACTTCAGATACACCTGCGAATTGAGGTAGTAACAGAACCGAAACAGTAGACATAAAAAAGGTAAGTTGGCTTTGCAACTTAATAATGTAACAAAGTCATGACATATGGTATATGCATACCACTTTGCTGTGAGATTATAACAGATTTATTACCAGGTGAAGATTGATGATGACATAAAGCAGCTATGCAGTTAGTTTTAAAACATTGGTTAACCACAATATTAAAAAAAAATTAAACTACCGTATTTATTCGTGTATAATACAACCTCATGTATAATATGACCCACCCCCCTTTTTTAGCTTGAAAGCATAAAAAATAATCTTCAAACTACCTCCAATTTCATACAGACTTTAAGATTTTTTCAGTCTTTTCAGTCTTTATACATATCAGTAAAATGATCATTGGACTGTTCATTTCATTTTAACAACATATGTACTAAAAGGTATTTTGACAACAAATATATATCAACTGTAGCAGCATCATATGAATTCTGGCATTTTACACATAGTCCACCAGGACGCACCAACACAAAAGTCAGAGACTTCACATGAGATTTGGGCCATCTTGTGGGGGAAAAGCAGATTACTTCCTTCTCCCGAGCGCCCCCTCTGGTGGGGAAATGTTTTTTCAGGGATACAAACTTTTTCAGAACACTGGTAGAAGGCAGCCATTACAGATGAACATGTTTGTTGTTATTCGAGGAGCGGCCCAGTCACACGCTAATGTCATTAGTTCGCTATCATTACTGAGGTGCAGGACTGCTTTTTTCCCCCTTTTTTCACATCATGTCACCTACCTGGATCTGTTGCTATCTCACTCTGAAGCACGAAGGAGTGTCAGAGGTAAGCTCGCTTCGACTGCTTTTTACGACGCGGTCTCATTTCTGGACTCAAGCATTTTGTGAATGAAGCCGATATTTCAGTTAAAATACATAAGTAAAAATATGTATCCGAGTATAGTACTACCCCCCTAACTTTATGGATGATTTTATGGATTTAATTTTACGTATTATACTTGAATAAATATGGTAAGTTAATTCATCATGTTTTGAAAGCGATACAAGAGAGACATCCATAACACATTTAACATGCATGTCTATAACTCAGTCAATTTTATGGATACTGACCTACAATTTTGTTGGTAGTAGCTGAGAGTCAGCTACAACACTTTTTGAAACCCAACATATACATTAGACTGCATAAAGTATTCACTCAACCATTCAAATCACTTGTATAACACGTATAAAACCAAGCACCTAAGCATGCAAAGTGTTTCTACAAACGTTTGTGACAGAATGAGTCGCACTCAGGAGCTCAGCAATTTTTAGCATAGTATTGTTATAGGATGCCACCAGTGCACTCAGTCCTGTCATAAATTTTCCAACTGTTAGTGGAATTATAATGAAGCTGAAGCAATTGTGAATGAGAGCCACACAGCCACAAAGTGGTCCACATCAAATCACAGCATGCTCAGCAGATGCTAAGGTGCATAGAAGTCACCAAACTTCTGCAGAGTCAAAAGCTATACAGACATCCAAACTTTATGTGGTCTTCAGATTAGCTCAACAACAGTGTTTGTAGAGCTTCATAAAATGGGTTCCCATGGCCGAGCAGCTGTAGGAGAAGTTCTATATCACCAAGAGCAATGCAAAGTATAATAAAACATTTAATAACAATTCACAAATCTCAGTATGTTTAAATATCCTGACACTTCAAAGCAATTTGCATTTTCTGAAATTTCACAGTGATGTTTTGATCACATGCATTTGACAAACATAAGATAAATATGGATTTCTTGAAAATGCATGCCAACACTTTTTACCATTGTTTCATCATTAGTTTAATTTATGTATTGTGCAGTCTATTTTCCCTGATGCCTGGAAGTTAGCTCAGATTACTCCCATTTTTAAATCTGGTGATCCAACAGAAGTTTCAAATTATCGACCAATTTCTGTTCTTCCTATTTTTTCTGTTACTTGAAAAAACATTATTTAATCAACTACTTCAGCATCTAGAAGCTAATAATATGCTAAGCAATAGCCAACATGGTTTCTGCACGTCAAGGTCAACCATGTCTGCATTAATTTTATTCACTGAACAAATACGTGCTGCTTTGAACAAAGGTCAAGTAACTGGTGCTGTATATATTGATTTTCGTAAAGCGTTTGACACAATTGATCATTACACTCTCTTACAAAAGTTGATTTCTTTTCAACTTTCATCATCTGCAATACAGATGTTTTCCACTTATTTGACTGATAGGTGTCAGGTTGTGAAACATGGAAGCTCTGTGTCCGGGTCTCTGCCCTGTTCCGTGGGAGTTCCGCAGGGTAGCATACTGGGCCCATTGCTTTTCCTATTATACATAAATGACCTTCCAAAAATATTGAAGTATTCAAATATTTTAATGTATGCTGATGATACTGTTCTTTTTTTTTGTCTGATTTCAATTTTGAATCTATTAATAGTCAGTTACAAGCAGATCTTCAGACATTTCATGGCTGGCTTCAAGATAATCTTTTGTCAATTAATGTTAAAAAACTGTGTGCATGTATTTTTCCTCACCCAGGAGACATTTCAATATAACAAATCAACTCACTTTTTTAAACAAACCCCTTGATATTGTCACTACCTACAAATATCTTGGAATTACTTTGGATTCTCATTTGACTTATCGTGATCATGTACAAGTCTTAACCACTAAGTTGAAACATTAATTATATGTTTATTCAAAAATTAGATCCAATCTGACATCTTCTGTTTCAAATATCTATCTTCATGCCATTATACTCTCAACCATGTCGTACTGTTTACCTGTTTGGTCTCTTACAACAAATGAAATCTTAGAACCCATAGTTAGGCTCTACAACAGGGCCTACAAAATTCATAAAAAACTTCCTGGTTGGACTCATCACTGTACAGTTCTTTCATTGTCTGATGCCTTGACTTTTCAGAATTATGTTTTGTTAGTAGAATTAATTTATATTTTCAGATCTTCCAAGGTGCCAATTATGGAACTCTCTGTGCATTGCTGCCAAATGAAATTCTGGAAGTGGTCATTCARCTAGATCTGTTACAAAAGGACAACTGATATTACCAACTTTTAAAAACTGTTAGGGGCAGAGGTCTTTCTTCTCTGTTTATACTAAAGCATGGAATGACATTCCTCAAAACATAAAGTCCATTTCAAAACTACAGCCCTTTAAGAAGAATCTTGTCTGCCATCTGCTGGACACTTTTTGTTGTGCTCACATTTAGACGTCCTATTTTGCAAATGCTGCCTTTTTGAAATTTGGTATGCTTGTTTGTCTTTGTGTCTATGGTGTATAATTATGTGATTGTGATGCTGTAATTTTGAGTGTTTTATGTGCTGMAGAACAGGAACCTGCTGTAAAACAACAATCATGCCGAGTCAGGCTTGATTTTTAATAATCTTTTCCTGTTAAATAAATAAATGAATCAAATCAAATCAAAGTGTTGGATGCAGTGGTGTAAAGCACATCACCACTGGCTTTAGAGCAATGGAGACATGTTCTCTAAAGTGATGAATCACACTTCTCTGTCTGGCAATCTAATGGATGAATCTGGATTTTGTGGTTGGCGGGACTGTACTTATCTGATCCTATTGTACCAGTTGTAAAGTTTGGTGGAAGTGGGATTATGTTTGGGGACAGTTTTTCATGAGTTGGACTAGGCCGCTTACTTCTAGAGGAAGGAATTCGTAATGTGTCGGCATAAGAAGGCATTTTGGACAATTTTAAACTCCCAACCTTATGGGAACAGTTTGACAATGACCTCTTCCTGCTCCAACATTACTGAGTATCAGTGCACAAAGCAAGGTCCGTAAAGACATGGATGAGCAAGTTTGGTGAAGAAGTACTTGACTGGCCTGCACAGAGTTTTGACCTCAACCTGATAGAATACTTTGGAATGAGTTAGAGCAAAGACTGAGAGCCAGGCCTTCTCATTCAACATCAGTGTCAGACCTCTCACATGCACTTCTGGAAGAATGGTCAAAACTTTCCACAGAAAACACTCCTAAACCTTGTGGTACGGTATGTTGACATACATGTCAACGCCTTCGGACGTTTACCTGCAGAAAGAGCCTCAAAAATCGGCTGTGGACATGAAAGCGAAGCAGGGAGAAAGGGGAGCGGAAAAAGATCAAAACTTTTTTCTAGTGGCAGAACAGGTTGGAAGATGGTTGTTTGATGTTATTTATTGTTTTTTAAATCATTCTACAAGCTCTGACATTTTAGATAAATGTGAAAATGAGGTTTTGAAAAAAGCCGTAAAACTTAAAAAAATGTGTGAGATTGCTCTATATGTCCACATTCCTGCAAAATGAGGTAAAATCCTTATAACTTACGGACAATCCATACAAGTTGATATGTATGTGTTGAGATGATGCAATAGATTGCACATACTGTATTGTCTTTACATAATTTCAACTTGCTTTTATCCCATCAAAGCCTTTAATCTTTTTTTATTCCTTTTAGACGCAGCCAAAAGCAAAATTATATAAACAAAAGTCTAATGCCACTAGTTTTTGTCCCTTAAAATCTAGCTGCTTACATTCCCAAAAGTATTTCAACTTATGATTTTGCCTGTGTAAACTGACATACGAGGAGATGACAAATCTAAAATTTTGAGGAAGTTAAAGTGAGTGAGACACTGAGACTCAGATGGAGCAGCGGCGATGAGCAAACGGAGGTCATAAACAGTTGTCAGAGAAGCAGTCTAATTTGTGCACTGCTGCTAAGTAAAGGAGGAGCAGGCTAATTACTGGCTGAACAGGGCAGGCACAGACTGCTCATGTCAAAAAGGACAGAGCCACTTATTAGACATCAAAGTGCATTCATATCACAGCACAAAGAAGATGGGGGTGGGGGGTTAGGAGGAGAGCAATACAGCATGTGTAAATGAAGGCATGCACAAGAGGTGAGGGTTGGCTAATGAATGTCATTGAGAGGTGCATTATGGGATCCTTTCTGGCCTGTTCACGTTTCAGGACAGCAGGAGGGAGTTAGGGGGTGGGGGAGGTGCCAAGGGGAAGACCTGAACATCCCCAAAAAATAAAGCAGAAAAAAAAACAGAGATGTGAAGGGAAAAAATACATGAAGTGAAGCTAAAAGAACACAGAAGGGTTTAAGTTGGAACGGGTCAGATGGACACAGAACCAGAACCCAAGGCAGATTGAGCACAGACAGGAAATAATAAAAAAAGAACACAAATACATCAGTAGAGTAAACTCAGCTGGTAATGCCAACAAGATATAACTTTGTTTGTGTGAAAATTCATACAGTATTAAATTCAAGTGAAGTTATAGTTTTTAGAAATAATATTTGTTGCATAATTAATTAAAGAATGGTTCATATAAATCATTAGCAGCTCTAAATTAGAATATTTACACCCCTGATGAACGGATGGAAACTACTGGTCTCAACTGTAACCGAGCTGAAACACTTTCACTGATCTTTGTGAAAAATCGTTATCTGTATGACAAGCTTCCCATTCACCCAAGGATTTCAGACAGTTTATAATCCCATTCAGGAAACACTAAAGACGCAGTGAGGTAGGTTATGGAGCCACATCCGGCAGCGGTTCAGAGGAAAAGTAAACTGCTGCTTTTATCCTGGCATCCTGGGCTCAAACTATATGAACCAGAGAACCAAAGGAACCAATAAATCCTGCAGTTCAACCCCTACTTACTCACATGGCCAGGGCTGGCAGTGGATGAAAGTCTGCCCAGAAATCACGAGTCCAACCACACACACATGCAGAGCCCAGTGCGTATGAAGCATTTATTAGAGAGGAGACTTGAGCACCATGTGCTGAAGGAATGTGCCTGGTCAAGAGCAGATTATAGTGTAGATGTTTCCTAAAGGAAGGTGCTCATTTCTGTTGCTTTTCATATGAGTGAAACATGTTAGTGTGCCTTTATGGTAGCAATTAACGTGTGAGCAATAGTTGGAGTGTGTGGTTGAGTAAAATGAGGGATAAATTCATGTTTGCATGTAGGAAGTTAAATAGGTATTTATGCGTGCTGTCACATGCAACAGTTACATTTTTGGTAAGATGAGAAGAAAAAGACGTTGACAAAAATATTGTAGTATCGCATAAGGAATGATGAAAATTGGCTTCTAAGCATCTTTGCAAATAATTAAGTACTATAATGAACACAAATTGCTGAAGAACCTAATTAAACACTAGAATGGCACACTAAGGTTGGTTGGGCGATCTGCACAATAAAACTGCTCAATCCTATTGTGCTCAATGATGCAGAGGGGAAAAAATAACCAGCACTTTGAAAACTCAAAAGATTTTGTCAGTTTAAATCAATGTATTATAATGAATGTTTTCTGTTTAATATTAAACATGAGGAATTTTGGTGTTTTCACCCCCTGCCTCCCTGATTGGCTCAAGCACTGATTACCCACACCTGCATGAAGTTTGGCTCATCAACCCCAAGGCTTCTTAAGGCTGTGCTGAGGATCTTCTCGTCGCTGAAGCATCGCCTCATTTTGGTATGAGCTCAGCATGCTACCTGTTGTCAATCCCAGAGTTAAGCTTACCATTGTGTTTTTGTTATTTACCTGTTTTCAGAAAGCGACCCTCAGTACGTTTTGCCATGAAGACCAGAGCCACTCACCAGGATTTCCATGCGCTGCCAGTTTACCTCCCACAACCACTGTAAATATATCTTCACCTGTAAATACTCACCTGTGGATCTCAACCTTTTGGACCAACTCCTCCAAGCCTCGTCTCCTTCTCCAGCCTGTAAGAACCCCTCTGAATTACCTGCAGAAACATTACTGGATAACCTGCAAATACTCACCTCTGCAAAACCTCTGTTTCAGGTCCCGTTCCCATTTTCCCAGTACCTGTATTATAAAATCACTTACCTTTTGTATATTCTGCCTCAGCCTCTGTTTGTCAATTGTATCTGCTCACGTCGACCTCCACCTGTAAAACCTGATGAAACATACCTTCTTTTTTAGATTTAATCATCCAGTCACGTAAAACTGATTCATATGCTATGTTCACACTGCAGGCAAATGTGACCCATATCAGATTTTGTTTTATAACTATCTGAATGTGACAAATCTGAGATTTTCAAATCCGACCCAGGTAATTTCAGTATGTGGTACATGTTAGCCTGGCCCTTGCCTTCCTACGCAGTTCCGCTCAATTCTAGTTTCCCTTCACTGCTCCGTCTGGGACTTCTCCCATAGACAAGGGTTTCGCTAGCTGAACCAGAGAACAGAACCTCTATTTTCTGCGCAGTGTCTGCTTGTAGTTTTATTTTACCTGGGCCAGTCAGCAAACAGAGGGTGGGCGGAGTTTTGAACGACGTCGATGTTCTGCGCAGTGTCTGCTAGTTTTATCAATGTCAGTGGAGGAAGTGAATGAACCCAGTCCATGTTGATAAGGCTTCCAAATTAAATTTAATTTGTCTGACAAAGCAGCAGCTCTCATTTACAGTTGTCTCGTTTGRCTCGGTACTTTTCTCCTCTCAGTAGGGTTGTTAATTCAGCACATGCAATTTCCAGTTAGCTTCTTAGCTTAGCCTCCTTCACAGCGACACTTCAGCGGAGGCCACGCCTCCAGCAAGAATTGCTTCTCTATAATCGCGAGTCCAGACCCTCGTACGAAGCAAAGTGAAGGACAAGGGTCTGGTTTTTACCAGGCTAGATACGTGCAGTTTCTGGTGTTTTTCTAAGTGACTTCAGTCTGTGCGGTCATGCCACATTTCATCCAACTTTTATATCAGTATTGTGGGGGGTGAGCCATCGATCTAAGTATTCAGAATATTAATACCAACCTTATGCAGTTTACATCTTGGAACTTCACATGTCTGCAGCAACAGAATATAAGTCCAGCTGCTTTTACTTTATTTTAACTTGCCTTGTCCTGGATAATATAGCAGAAAATCAGTTGATTCTCTTAAAAAAATGTATTCTCATCTCTGACTCCAATCAGATCCTTGGCAGTACCCAGCAGCAGCAGTCTGAATGAAAAGGTCTTGGTGCCTTACTGGGAAAGCAAAACCAAACTGCCCAGGCTGCTCTAAGACAGAGACAGCACAAAACTTGCAAAAAAACCTCCCTCCCATAATGATAAATCACACTTTTAACATATGTCTCTTCCTGGTTACACCCCTTAAGGTGGGACATTTTACATCAGATGTTAGAACCTAACCAACTTTGTTATGAAGACAAAAATGACACATGGATGACACACAAACTCTCATTCTTTGTTTTCAACAATACGGCTGCAATGATCAGAAATGATAAAATACACTACTGGATCTAGCACTCAATTAATTAGTAACATTTTTTTCTTTAATAGGATACAATAGTTGGTCTGTTTTGATACTCAAGGTACAGTACTTGATCAATATTTAAGTTAGTTTAACTTTCACCACTGTTCCATAAATACTATGTGTAGCTAAATACAATAGAGTAGATGGTAAGAGGCAGGGTTAGATAACTATTAGGCTTTGATTGCACAACAACCTCAGAATCAGTACACACATGCTAACATGTAGCATATATATTTACTTCTGTGAACATAATGCTGAATGTGACGTCACATCTTCTTGCGAATCACATCAGAGTCGAGAGTTCATGCTGGAGTCCGATGAAGGTCACATTTAAAGCATAATGTGAACTTCCACTCAAAAAACTTGGGTTTGAGCAAAAAATTGAAACTGAGCACTAACACATGCAGTGTGAACATAACCTTAGTTCAAATGCCTAGAAAGACTGATAGACATTTTTTACACAGCAGCTGATGTTCTCAGGTTGAAGACAGACATCATTGAAAACAATAGTTAAGGCCTCAGAGTCCAAATAATGCATTGCCTGCTACCTGTCATAAAAGAGTTTTAGATAAAAATCATCTTATGATGAGAAATGTTGGACTTGTAGACGATATATTTTGGTAACAAACAGGTGTGACACCTGTGAAACACATTATTTTCCCCTTTCTGCCATTAGTAAATAATAAAATACAGAGCTTAAGGGGACATGACAGACTTGTTAAAGTACAAACCAGAATTTATCACAGACCAGTACAACAACTGGAAACATATATGCACTAAATTAGCATCCTAATACTTTCATTAATGCTGTCTAGAATGTTCAGGCATCTAGGTCAAAGTCGTATTAGCAAGAGGTGAGCTCAAACAAATGAGATTATAGCTGAATTAGTTAATTATCATCATTTTCACTTCCTAACAACCTGTAATATTTGCAGCATAATGGTGCTTGACAGGTTTATTGTTGTGTTTGTCGGAGGAGCCTTTGGCCTCTGCTCTCACCTGCGGAAACACATCGCCCATCCATTAGAATGCATTATGGAAATTAAATCTTTGTTGTCTGTTTTTTATAAGCCTTGGTGTGACATGGTATTTTTATCCTCTTTTTTTATCCTCGCTTTTTTTTCTATTTTAGCAAAGTAAGAAATGGAATGGGAGGGGGTGAATAAGAAAAAAAGAACTACAAGTATATGTGTATTTTTTTCAAGGTTAGAGCAGGCTGAAGTTTGTGACGAAGTACCCATTATAGACAGACCTTTTAGAGGAAAATTGGACCCATCTACCTTTTAAGGACGACATGCTAATTCATGTCAAAAAGGCTTTTAGTCAGGAGGACAGGGCCAGAGAAAAGGCTGTTCAGTTACATTCACACGTGCACTCACGTTCAGGATAATACAAGCAAAATACTGACGCCAAGATTTGCTTTGCAAAAAGCATAAAACAGAAAAATGTGTTTATTTACTGTACGTTTTATTTTACGTTTGGTTAAAACATACAGCTTGTCATGTTTTTCTTTCAAGTCATCCCTTCTTCAATGAGCAAAATTGCTCAGATTTGGCAATTGTTTGAAATCTGTTGTACTTCCTGACACACCTCAAACCTGTTAACTCAGGATTACAAGACTGACACACTGACCGCTGAGCTACTGCAGCATAAAAAACACAGCCTGTCATGATGGGTTTTTTAATGTTTGTAGATTGGGTTCTTTCTCATTTGTCACTGTGTATAGGGATGCATAATCCTTGTTATCTTGACAAACTCTGTGTTCAGTATGTTTTCGGTTGTTTAGGCCCTGTTTACGCATGAACAATCTCTGAAAATGTTATCATTTTTCCAATATTGATTGTGGACAATTAACATTAAGAAAACAAATTTGTTGGGTAATGCTGTGCATTTTTGGATTTCAACATACGTACAGACAATTTAGTCTCAAGCTTGAAAACATTTACATCCAAAGAGGTGAACAAACACTTTAATTTTGACTGAAGATCAGGTTGGTTTGATCCTGCATGTTAAAAAAGCATGAGTAGCACAAACAGCACAACTGCTATCCACCATTGTTACTGTTTATCCACTTGCGCAAATGCAGAAAATGACTGAAGGCAGCCATCTGTGTCCAAGAGCAAATTCACCCCATTACTGTTTTTTTTAATCTTCCACTGTGAAACCTGGATTCAAAAATCTTTGGTGTCAGAGAAAACAACTGTAGTTGTTGTGTTCACGAATGGTGGAAACCCAGCACAACTGCTTTGATTTCACTCATTCATCATGAATCGCCCATTGAATGATTCATATTTGCTCTACACTTGCTCATTCTGCTTCCTTGTTCTCATTCAATAATCACGCTTCCTAACTACTTAAGACCCTGAAGAAATGTATTAGTCATTTAAATACTGATATTAAAAGCATCACTCCAGTTTGTAGTTTTTCTTATTAAGTATTGATTCTTATAAACCATGGTGTAACTATTGTTATGTCTTGATTAAAACAGTTTTAGTTACATGCCTGAAACACCATGAAAACACATAACACTGTTAATAAAACATAAGGGAAGGATTTCTGTTTGAGTATCTGCAACTCAACCATAGGCCTGTAGGGGGCGTGACAGACACTGAAGAGCCATGGTAAATGGAGCAGTACTTCTGGTTTTCCAGCAGCGCCGTTTTTTTTGCTTGAGCTGTAAGCAATAAAACCATCGTTCAGACTCCAGTACTGGGTTGTATGGTCTATTCCCTTCACATTTTAATCTATTCAACATTTATACCTGGGTAAGACACGATTTCAGTAAACAAACACTAAATTTTCTTACAGCCCTGTAAAACAATGATGTTTTAGACAACTTATGCCAACTTATATATTTTTTTATCCAACACTGAGAATGTCTACACTGAAGATGGAATACAATATTTACTGGAAGCCTCTTTGGAACATAAACTGTACGTACAATAATGCTAACAATTAGCTCAAATGCATAACCTATTTGAGTAATACTATTAGTCATAACAAGATTTTTATAGGTTTTTATAAGTTGCTTAAAATGTGATGGTAAATTTACACCAAACGCATTTGAGCATCAGGAGCATCTGGTTTACATGCAAAGTCAATGGTGGATGCGCATCTAGGGGCATCTAGAAGCCGAGCAGCGCATCTGGGGCATTTGGAGCAGCGCGGCTCGAAGCAGTGCACGAGCGGCACGTCCCAAGCGTCCGCCGTGTGAGTTGGAAAATCTGAACTTTTGCTGCTCGACGTGTCGCATCAACCAATCCAAGAGACTCATTTTTCCATGTGACAGTTTCCTGAATGTTGCCCACTAAACTGAAACAGACGAACAGGAGATCTTTACCTGAAATCGACCATCTGCAGTTGGATTTTCTGGCTGGATATATAAGTGCCGATGTGGGTCAGCTGGTCCGGACAAAAAAAAATATTGTCAGCTGGCAACTCATGGAGTGGCAAAACTTACCAAACAAATCGCCTCTAAATCATCTGGTGAGTTAATTATCTGCTGTGCGCAACGTTTGCTTGCTCTTTTAGTAAATAAATCAAAGCCATTTTTTTTTATTTTATCTTTATTTCGCCTGCCGAGGGCAGACGCTCCTCCTCCCACATCCCGCTGCTGCTGCTGCTGCTGCTGCTTCTCATTCTGGTCTGTCCAGCATCAAGCTGCGTGCGTTTTGAGATTTTTGGAGGCACACAACACGTTTGGTGTAAACGTAGCATTAGTATGATAGAGCCTTTAGCTAGGATAACACTGCTCTTTCTGTACAGCCTGGGCTTTCAAACCTCCATATTTTAGGTTACCGGTACTTGAAACTAGCCATATCATTGAAAAAATAAACAAAACCTGGGAGTGGAGTCTGCTGGAACCTACTGAAGGAACTTTTGTGACTCATGAACTGTTTTAGATACAATCTGATGAGTTGTAGTCATTTACTTTAAGCTGTGATAGAGTCAACATGTTTCTACTTAATATGTGTGTTCCTGCACATGATTAACAAAGACTTGTTTAAGATTTGCAATATATCAGTGCTGACATAAAAGCTACTGCACCCAGGGGTGTGGTCAGGGTGTTCAGTTAAACGTTTGTGGTTTGTAGGGACACCTAGACTTACAGTTAACCAGCAGCTGGAGTAGAGAAAACCCATTGTTTTGTTAGGTGCTGATTAGGCTCAAGGCCGCACACAGACAGTAACTCTGAGCATGAATGAAGTTTTTATAGCTGAAGAATAAAACTTTTTAAACTGGGAAACAACTTGGTTTTCTGCAAAATTATCCAGGCTTCCAATATTTGAACACTACTTTGCACTGTGTTCTAGCCTAAGTCTCCAATTTGTAGCACTTCTTAGCACTTCCATTTATACTACCTTCATGTCTTCACTCATTGTCAGATTTAGTTGTTTGTAGTATTGCCTAGTTTATTCTGACTTCCTGGTTTTGTGCATGTACACTTTGCTGTCTCACCAGGGTTTTATTAGCCTGGTAAAAAAATAGCCTCTTGCTTGATGCTTTGCTTTGTACAGAGGGTCTGGACTATTGAGAAATGATTGCTTGATGGAGACGTGGATTCTGTTGAAGTTTTAAATGATTGGATCTGATTTTACCCAGTCGCTAAAGTGTCAATGAGAGAAATCCCAGACAGAGCAGTAAAGGGAGATTAGAATAGCATAGGAAGGCCTTAGCCTTGTAGCTAAGTCTGTGGGTTAACCTTAAAAGCAGGTTACTTCTTTGGCCTCTGCCGTCAATATCAGACAAAGAGAGTGTTATGTTGCATCACCAGATGGAACCATTTTCCTTTTAGTATTTTGACTGTTTTGGCGCATCTGTAATTTTTACCTCAATCGTTTTGATGGAACAGTGCCTTTGTGTGTCAGTGACCTTTAGACTTACTTTTGATATGTTTATTCTTGAATAAAAACAAATAAATTTGAATTTGCTGTGGCTTCAAAGGTAAAAATATGTAACACCACAGTACACATTAGGCTTTAATGACACATATAAAGAGCAGCTTGGATTCACAAGCAAACAATTGGAGGAACACAGCAATTCATTTTTGGTAGTAATTAAAACCAAGTTTAATGAAGTAGATTTGCTATCATTTACTGTTTCTGACCTTTGACCTTATATCCAGAGATTATATTCAGAAATTTAAATTAAAGTTGTTAAACCCCTGAGCGCAAGACTGATGCTTTGTTCATAGATGAGATAAATGAAGATTCTACACTTTAGACACCTGTAATCTATTGTTTCTTTCTTTTTTATGGGCTGTGCCTTCTCAATAAAAGTTGTCTACCTCCTAGGATCCTCCAACCATAGATCAAACAAAGCACTGACCAGTCATGAGATATAGGGTTGGGTTGTTACCTCCCCAACATCATCCTGAAATGGTCAGATTTCTTGAATTCTTTAAACAATCCAGGACAATCTGATGAGATAGAAACAGAACCTTTCATGCACTTGTGACCAAAATATATATTTTTTATTATTGTGGGTTGTGCACCTCCAGGGATCCTGTAACTGTAGAAGACCAATCAAAAAGCTGACAGTGAACGGGAAACACTTTCTGCTGGGGCTGATAACCTCCTGACCTGGACGAATGACATAAACAGCTCTCATTGAACTTATTTACGCAAATGTTACTGTGCCACTTTTAGCCGTTTTTTTATACATAGTAAATGCCTTCATTGTTCCCCTCTCAGTTCGGCCTGCTCCCCCATTTCTCTCCCCCTTTTTGTCCCATCTCAACCAGTCAGAAAGCAAAGGCTCTCATTTTTCTGGCACCCTCGTCCTTCAACCTATTGATTGCCGACGAGCCTCTGTCTGCTCCTAATAGAAAGTGAAGTTCATCAGCCTTTCTCTTTGCTTGACACACACACACACACACACACACACACACACACACACACACACACACACACACACACTCAACTCAACAACGCTCAGATTAAAAGACAACTGGTGATCTACAGAAGAAAGGCCAATAACCGACCTTTTCATCACTAACCTTCTTCAAAATAATCCTTTATTTCCTTAGAACTAATTTAAATATACACCTATATACACTGTAAGTGTTAAGTTTGTCTCTGAGTTATCATTTCCACTTCCAAATAAAATAATAAATTATTAGTGTTGATTAAAAAAATCAACAAAAGCTAAAATATTAAAATTCTAGACAGACACACTTATTTTATAGAACTCTTGACCTGAAAAATAATTAAAACATAGTCTCAAAACTGAAACTGGTTGGTGATATATTGGAAAATATTAGATTCAAGAAATGGGCCTTTGCTGACTCCCAACCCTCAGCCTTACAACTACTGTACACCTGAAACTAATGTCTGATCACCTGGACCAGCCTGGACCTCAGGACAACTAAAAGGAAGTGATCATTAGATCCAAGGAATCTGGAGGACACACATTCCTGTGGAGGCCAAACAGATATACAGGAGCCTGTTCATTCAGGGCTTTATAGGTCAATAATAAAACTTTAAACTCAAATCTAAAACAAACAGGGAGTCAATTAAATAAAGCCAGCACCTGGGTGAGTTGTTAAAACATTTCTGTTCATAATAAAATATAAGCTGCATTGTTCCAATTGCCCATTTAAAGTAATTTAAGTTGACAACAATTTCACTTTAAAATAAAAGCCTCAATTTAAAAATAAACTATTTCTCAAGGTAAAAATTCAAATCTCCAAGCTACCCAGATCTATAGAAGTTCTGCAGTTATCACTGGGTCCAAAACTAATAACTACAGTGCAGATTGGTGTGTTTTCAAATTTACCTGGTGAACAAGTTGGGTCATGGTCAATGGTAAATGGTTTGAACTTATATGGCGCATAATCAAATCCTCTTGGACCCCAAGGCGCTTTATTCACCCCATTCTCACTCACTTTCACACACTGATGTAAAGTTGATAATTTAAAATAACAAGAAGGTGGCATCATATTGTCTTTGTCTAAAGTAGATAACGTAAATGTGTTTAGTGTTTTTTTTCCAAAAGTGTAAGGTTGACATTAGGCTCATAATTGTGTGAATCTTGTGTTTTGCTTCTTCAGTGTAAAGTTTGGGGAACTGGAAACAGAAAACAGTTTAGTGTGTAAATCATTTTAGAAACAGTATTGTAATGAATAATTACCACATAAATGTTAATGTTTTTATATCAAAAGTTGGACTTTGTTGTTTACCAGCTTACTTTTATGCAACTAAGGTAGAGAAAAAAAAGGGAAGAGATTGGGGTATTTGCAAAGTCTACCTTCACATTTGTGATACAGAAGGACTTTTTCTGCCAGATAGTGGGTATGATTATCAGGTTATCTTGTTTTTTTCCACAAACTTTCCCAAAATTGCATCGTGTCTACAGAGAACATTTCTGAATAATGATGCTGGTAGTTTGAAACTGCTCAGTATAGTTTTCATGAACTGGACTGAATGACACTGATTACGGTGAACTACCGTTGTATCAACCAGTGATACACAGCCATTTAATATGAAAATGTCACATATTATTACTTAGATTCATAAAAGTCTTAGAGAAGCCTCGGGCTCTAAAGAGTGCCATTCTACCATCACATCTATTTTAATGAGCTCTCCTTGGCTTGCTGCTCTCCCAATACACCATCTGTGGCTTTGCTTACATTCTTTAAGCAATTGTAGCATTATATTACTGTGTATTTGCTTCCCACATACCTTCATTTCAAGAGTAAAGTCTTCTAGCACTTTGTGGCACATTGAAGCATCTTAAGCCCAGACTGAGATTTTGCTGCCTGCAGGCTAAAAACAGAACCCACCTTGAAGCGAGGAAATATTTTTTTTGCTGATTTTCTTCCTTTTCAGTCTCTTCTTTGTCAGGCCTTAAGCCAAGACCAATGACTCCTATTAGTGAGTGTGGTAGGCCAGCTGACAGCCTGGTCAATATCCATGAGAAGGCCACTTCATTAATGATCCCAGCTTGCTCAGAGAGATTGAGGGGCCAGGGAAAGTGGCCTCTGACAGGCCCCAGGGAAAGATGAGGGGGTCTGGCTATTTTCAGTAGGGCACAGTAAAGCTGTCAGAGTGCCTTACACTTAAAGGTATATTTTGGGAAGGGAAAAAAAACTGCTTTTGAGTTAACTTAAAAAATACACAAGAACAAAGTACATTTTTAGGAAAGACATTAAAAGTATTTCCTGCGTAGATGAACAAAACAAATAACTACTAGTGTCCTGAAACCAGCATTTGAAAAAATACTCATAAATGCCCCAATACCAAGAACCAATACTAAATAAATAAATATATGTGTATATATATTTGTGTGTGTATTCACATCATAAATGCAACCTCCATTAGACTCCGATGTGAACTCTTTATGCCATCAATGCAAACTGCATGTGCAGAAGATGACATGATGTCACATTCAGCTCACTGTTTACAGCTGTAAACAGGTCTCTACCAGTAGATGCTACATGTTGGCGTGTTGGTTCTGAAGTTGTTGTGCAAACAGAGGTGATTAAAGGTTCATCTGACATGTTTCTTTAGTTCACTGTTTTCATTTAAACCTGCCTCTGGCCACGTGCTCTGGAGCGGCGTGTATTTATGGAACGAGAGGGACGTGCTTGAAGGAGAATTGTATCGACAGGGTCCAACACCAACGTTACTATCACTTACTTTTGTGGATTCTCACCCATGCAAGACATGGAAAGAGACAAGAAAAAAGACAAATCAAGTGGACTTCTGTTCTGTGACTGAAGACGTGTGGAGTTCAGACTGAGGTCGCTTTGATACAGAGATATAAATCTGATTTAGTACCGGGTTCTAAATATAAGAATTGTGTAATATTTAGATTCTAATTCAGTAAGTACTTGGTATTGGTGAGTACCCAAACTGAAGTACTCATACTCGGTTTTAGAAAAACTGGTATCAGGACACCCTTAAAACTAATAGCAGTTTTGCATGAAAATAAAAAAAAAACTCAAATCTTAAACAGTGAGTTGTTGAATATTGACATTTTCAGTGATACTCAATTATTATTCATTAAGTAAAACTAAACTTGCTAAAGTTAAAGTTCATGAAAATTTGAACACTGCTTATAAATAAGTTTCTGCACAACACTGTCCGTCAACAGTGACCTCAGAAACACTGACATTCTTCACAATCTATCACAGCAAACATTTTGCATGGGCCAACTTCAGGTTATGACTATGACCAGTGTGGATGTACAGGACCAAGCAGAATTTGTTCTGTTAACTTCTCATTGTAAAGATTATCACCTCTCTCTAGCCCTTTCACAATTAATTCAAAGTAACAAAACCAGACTTCATGCCAGGATGGCATACGTCTGTCCAGCTTTATGCCTTCTAAAGCTGCACTGAATCGACTCACATTGCAGAACAAATGGAGAATTGTTGGAAAACATAAGGAATTACAGTAACTGTTGCTTGTGGGATTGCAGCAGTGATTTTATTATCTCCAGCAAGCACATTCTGTATGTTGTAAAAGAAACCGATAAACCAGTTGTCTGGATCTTAAGTCGTTTAGATAGGCTCCTCTTTACAAGTCTCTGACCACACTTCCTCATTTACACATTCACAAATACTCGATCACACACACGTCTGCCTTTAGCTCCTGTTTCCAATGGTGTTGAGGCGCTCATCAGCGGCTCTGTGTTCTAAGGGCGAAATCGTTCTTTTCTGTGTCGGACAACACTGAAGCGCTATCTCTGTAATAGAATTATCTGGAAAGGCCACTCAGAATTAACATAATACAAACTCAAAATGTAAATTGTCTTTTTATGAAATGTAAAGTGCATATGAACCTGCTCTTCTACTGTCCCTCTCTCTCCTCTTCCATTCGCACAGTTTCTCTTCCTTATTTCCTGTTTCTGGAAGCTGATAAAAAAAAAGCCCTCGATGTTGAAATGAGTGCACACACACTTTCCACACATTTTAGGTGCAAATACTTGAGAGGTGTGTGTTCTGCTGACACGTGTGAAGCTAAATGCCAACGTACCATTTAAGAGAGAAAGGGCAGCGGCACATCCAACCTTTGTAGTGTGTCATTCAGCGGTGTTCACAGCCGTTCACATATAAAAATGAGGTCTCCTCTGTCCTGGGGAGCGGCGAATCCCTTTCACCCCATCAGGCAAAAAAAAAAATGAATAAAAAAAGAGGAGATGTTAACAACCGCTCAGACATCTGCCACCAGAACAGGTGGGTCACAGGCAACAAAGTGAAGTTTTTTTTTCCTGTGCTCTTTTCTTATTCTCAAATTTAGACTAATCATGTTGCTGCTACTGTACTCCTAACTTTCTCAGTCAATAGGCTACCACAATAAATCATATTTATAATTTTTTGCTTCCTTCTTTTCTTGTATCCTGTCCTCTTGTTCTGTCACATTGCAATGATGAGTACTTTCAGATTTGTCGACTACTGAATCCAGCCGTTCAGAGAGTTTGATGAAGCTACAATCTTACCCCAGCCTTCAAATTACATGGCAAATGGAAAAGGCCACCTCTTTGTCACTAAATGCCTCTTCCATTCATTCACTTGACAGCAAAGTAGTATGTCTTTTCCCACGCTAAAATGCCAGATTTGAAAGCCCTCTATTCGATTAATGTTTAGAGTAAGGTTGTGTGTCGCCTTTAATGCTAGAAGTATATTACAGTCACATAAGAGGCTTTCCAATTTGGGGGATGGGATGGTCTACTGGTCCTGGATTGTGAAGTATTTTCATTTAAGATATTCACAACTGGAGTTTTGACTATGAAGACACACAATAAGGCCTTAGAATATAGGATGGTTTGGATGAGCAACCTGCAGAATTCCTGCATATGATTTTATTTATAAATGGAATTCCACCGAACCTTTTCTTACAATATTTTTTGGTAGTTATACAAAATGTTGTCTTGTATTAACTGGGTACATGCATAGAACTTACAGAGTTGGTACAGAGTACCAATGGGGTACATACCAGGGGTTGGATTTATAAAACTGGCGTACGCACAATTTGAGCCCAGAAACTTGCGTACGCCACTTTTTACGCCAAGGTTGTGATTTATAAAATCCAAACTTGACGTGAAAATGTGCGGTACCTCACGCCAGCTCAGACCCATGCGTACGCTCACTTTGGAGACAGGAAACTGCGACACAGATGGTGAAGTGAGGAATTATTGCCACACTGTGAAATGATCACTGTCAGATATTTAATTTACCTTCAGAATCAGACTTAGATTTTTATTCAACTTTATCATCAGCTTTCTTAACAGTAATATTAATGCTTCTGCTGCCGAGCCATGAGGACCTTTGAAATAAAAAAAAAACTTAAATCTTAAATAGAAGTTCCCGTGCGCAACTCCCTTCATCTGCTTCCTCCTCAGACGACCCTGACCCACAGACCCCTCCCTGGGCAGGACAGCAAAAGTCATGTTTTGGATACACGCGTAGGGCGCATCCACCTCGCCAGTGTGAATGTTACAAAACTTCACGTTTAAAGTCCGTGTTTGTCACGCGCGCGTGCGTGTGTGTGTGTGTGTGCGCGCGCGCGTGAGGCGGGGGTGTCTGCCGCAGATAACAGAGCAGGCAGGAGGGGGAGAGGACGAGGAGAAGAGCATTGAACTTATTTCTAATTTTATCTGATTTATTAAATTTTATTTTTATTGTTTTTTATCATCCTGCAGGCTCTGATGTAAAATTAATTTGAAGCTGAGTATTTTTTTTATAAAAATCGCTAAATTACTCTAAATCAAAATGAGGGAAAATCTATGTCAGTTACAGACATTCTGTTCACGTGAGCAGCTGTCAGTCAGCACCTCCAGACGCAGGAGGGAGCGTGTCTGAACCAATCACTTTTGTTGGCATTGATCAGCTGACTGATTTAAATACATCTTAACATTCATGAGGTACTTTACATTGACTGTTTATGGTTGAATGTGGACGTGTAGAGGGTAGAACCTGAGGTGGGACCTCGTGCGCAAACTCTGACGTGAAGCTGTGATTTATAAAGGAAAGATGCGCAGAAACGTGCGTACGCACGGTTTTATAAATCAACTTTTATACTCTGACTCCTGACCTGGTCACTCGGTTCCGCTTTACAGTTGAACCCAGATTCTTGTCATTGGACACCGTTGAAGTGTGTATATAAACTGAAACAGCTAGACTAGTGCATCCTAAATTTAACATGAATTAATTATTTTAATACAATATAGTTATTTCTGCATTTTTTTGGAGGGAGGTCACCTCCTAATAAATGTCATTACGTAAAATCTAACTGCTCATTTTAAATCAATACTTTTACTTTTAATACTTAAGTACAAAAATATCAGATACTTTAAGACATTTACTTAAGTAATAGTAATAAAGGAGACTTTAACTTTTACCAAAGCAATTTTTAGAAAGATACTTGTACTCAAGTATCACTTTGTGGTACTTATACAACACTGCCTATATGGTAGAGCTGGGCGGTATACTGACTCGTACCAAAAAACAGTTTTATTGTTGTTATGATATAAATTTTCTAAATACCGGACATACCGGTTTATATAGAATGAACATGTTCTGAAACTTGCGTCACGAATGCTAGTGAACTGTTTCCCAGGGGACACTTCCTTGCAGCACCGCTATGCACATTAGTGAGCTAATTTTATTGTTGAAGTAACTGGCGGCAGGTGGCGATGCTGCTGCTTAAATTGAATGATTTTTTTGACATCGCTAAATGTAGTAAACAACTCTTAAGTGACGTGCACGGATAGACTGAACGTGCAACATTAATGTGCTTCATTTGTGAAAAGCCCGGGGGAACTAGTTTTATACTGGTGTGTACCGGTACTTAACCCAGTACACAGAGCTGAGTTGTCCCATTAAGCTTTATTAAATAACACACAACGATAAACCTGATAATGATCTTTGCTCCTTCACAACCGTATCAAAATGCGTGACTACAGTCTACAAGCAAAGCAGAAAAGAACTCTAGGGAAAGGGAAACAGTGACACAAACAGAGGTACAGTAAAAGAAAAAAAGTCAAGAAACAGTTCTATGTTTAGTTTAAATTAACGGAGTGTAAAAAAATCACACAAATTAGACTTTGAAGAATCTGCATGCACAGCAGTCAGTGTGTGCGGGAAAGAAAAAAGCTTGAGGATCAATCTTTTTACACGAGTATTGTTCAATATCAATATCAGCGTTGCTAACAATTTTATCAACATTAGTATTGATTCGCCCACCTATAGTACTTACAGGAGGCACACTTGGTACCATGATAAATTCTGTATCCCTAGGATATGTACATGGTACTGGTACCCTATTAGTACAATACCTATTCTGCAAATGTTAGCATGTTGTGTAAATGTAACTAAAAACAGAAAACAATGATTTGTAAATCTCACAAATCCATATTTTATTTAAAATGGAGCACATAAACATCAAATGTATGAAGTAAGAAACTGACAATTAAAATAGAATGTTAAGTAACTTTAAATTTATGGCATTAACAAGCTCAAAAACATTGGAACAGGGTCAACGAAAGGCTGTAAAAGGAATTTGAACAAACAAGAAACACTTGGAAGAGCAATATGAAACTAACTGGATTAATTAGCAAAACAACAAGCATTTTAAAAATATTATTTCTGAAATAAAAAAGTGAGAACTTTAAATAATACAGTATCTGTAATTCATATCAGCAAACTGTTTCAACAATCTTACAACACAACTCATTCTGAAAAGTGTGAAATTATAAACCATAGTTTTGACTGACTTGGTGTTAACTCAGTTTTTTAAAATCCTCTTTGTGTATTTATTTGTTTATTTATTTACCCATTTTTAGTTTATAAAAGCATTTTCTTACCCCATCTAAATTTTGGACCTATATATTAACTTGCACCACAACAGATCAAGGATGTTCCTGTCTTTAATTCTCTTTATGAGCAAAAGAAAAAAAATCACAAGAAGTCATGCATGTGGACCAGTAAAACAGACACTTTTTAAAATAGGTTCTTTGATAAGTGGAATTATTCTGAACTAACAGTTCCTGTAAAGATACAAAGGCTTTGTAGAGAGCATTCAGGCTCGGAAAGTTACAACCAGAGTGATGAAGGTCAGGGGTTATTTTTTCTCATTTGAAGATAGCCAGATATTGCACCCCCTTATGTAAACCTCTTTCTTTTTTTCCAGTTATTTTCTGATGTTTAACAGGACTTTTCAAAGACCTTGTATTTGCACTATACACATTATTACATAAAAGAGATATTTCTTCTTGAAAGGCAGCTGCTGGCAGATTATGCACATACAGTATGTAACAAAGTCAGTGTGTGAGCTTTGTGTGCAGCTAGAACACGGAGTGTATGGTGATATGAACAGACCACTGTATTATTATCAAGTCAAAGTCTGCATTAAAAGAGCTACGCAACATTCAAAAAAGTTTTATTTTTAACAAAAGCACATTGCTCACACAATAAAGAGTTAGTTTAGATCATAGGCTTAAATTAAAATTCAACAAGGTTCAACCAAAATATATTTCCCCCCTAGCTAAGGTCCAAGAGATAATTTATATTTAAATTCACTTTTAGCCACAGCCATGATAGTTTTCTTCCCCGAATTGTCTTCTTCAGGCCCATCCCTCTCTCTCGGCCAGCAGCTTTTCTCTGCAGAGTGAGAGGGCCAGACGTGGGAATTTCTGAAAAAGGCAAGAAAAGCTACACTACATAAAATAAAATGAGGGTAAAAAGCAGGAAAAGCTACACTGACTTCAATGAACTGCCTGAAATTGTACGTGAAGTTGTTCAGAATAACATTAATTACCATAAATGCTGGAAAAGCTGTCTAAAGTGAATGAATGTAAATGTTAGAATAACTCCACTGGTGCTTTTTGTCTCAGGCATTCGCAACACTTTGCTTCCAAAATCTCTTTCATCTGTCCATGAGGGCAGCAACAATCATATCTACATCATGTGAATCCTCCTCCCCCAGCTTGGTGGCATTACATCGGCACCTCCTTCATCCAGTTCGGGTCACTTGTAACAGGCCTGTCAGTGTTTTCACCAGCTGACGATGTTGTTGGCACATCGAAAAATGTTGTAGAATTAGTTTTCCTCAAGGTTTTTCCATCCTGCTTTGATAACTCCGCTTCTTCTTTCTCCTGTCTCCTTCCCGCTGCTCGCTCAAACACACACTGCACTTCCTGGGTGTTCTGCGTGACGACGGAATAGTCCATTTCAGTAGGGGGGAATGGAAATCTACAACAAATTGTGTCAGCTTTTTCACCTTTTGTATTGTTTTGTTGTAATTCTAGTTGTTTTATTTCAAACATACATTAATTATGCAGAGGTGATATTGGGGGTGTGGCCAACCTGCAGGGCCCCTTCTGGTTTGGGGCCCCAGGCAGCCGCCTACCTTTGCCTTAATGGTTCGTCCGCGTCTGCCAATTCTTATTCTGTTTAAACTTAAAGGCTGAAATGATCAGAACGTATAAGATACAAAACTGCATCTAACATTCAATTAATAAGTTACAAAATTTCCTTCAATTCCCTCTCTTTGACATACATAAAATATGTCAAATAAAACTAAAAGGAAATTTTATGAAAACTTTATAAAGAGAAGTTATAACATCTGTTGTCACATCAGGATATTTCTAAACATTTCCCAACCCCAGAAATTCCATTTTTAATCCTCACAGACATAAAAAATATTCATCATTGTGGTATTTGAGCATCATCTCCTCTATCCACATTTCTATCAGCCAATCTCCACATCCAGTCGGTAGCCTCTCCCATTGATGCTTCAGATTTGCATGCATTTTGAAGCAATACTTTTCTCGTTCTAGAGCAGGGGTGTCAAACTCCAGTCCTCGAGGGCCGCTATCCTGCATGTTTTAGAGCAGGGGTGTCAAACTCCAGTCCTCGAGGGCCGCTATCCTGCATGTTTTAGAGGTTTTCCAGCTCCAACACACCTGATTCAGTGATTGAATTAACTCTTCAAATTGGGCAGAAGCCTGTTAATTACCCAGTGATCAAAATCTGGTGTGTTGGAGCAAGAAAACCTCTAAAACATGCAGGATAGCGGCCCTCGAGGACAGGAGTTTGACACCCCTGTTCTAGAGGGTCCTCAATGTCGTCTCCAACCTATGGTCTTCTTCTGGAAGTAGGTCTTACATCTTCATTTTTAGTTGATGCTTTTGGTTTCTTTGGTGGAGAAGAAGTGGTCAGTTCTCCAGTTGTAGGTTGGGGGAACACATTTTTTGGTTCCTCTGGTTGCAATGTTGATGAATCCAGATGTTCTTTCGGTTCTACAGCTTGAAGTAACTCCTCTGTTCTGGTTCTGGTTCTGCAGCAGTCTCCTTATAATCCACTCATACGTTGTGTTCCATCGATGTCTCAGTTTGCTCCTGTTGTCCTTCAGCCTCAGACGTCAGCTGACCACTCTCCTGCAGTTTTCTGTTGTTTCCAGCCAGAACTTGATTCAGGAAATACTTCATGTTTGAAACTAACAGCTCTGCTCCGGATTGATTCAGAGTCAGTCCATCAGACTTAAACAGATGTTGTCTCTCCCAAAAAAGATCAAAATTATCCACAAATCTCACAGAGTGGTCAACACAGAACTTTTCCAAAAAGCCATTAAGGGCAAAAAGTCTACTGAATCTTTCAGCAGCCCTTCTTGCTGTAGGAAATGGTCCACTGAGGAACACATCCATGTTGAGATTTTTAACTACATTCAGGAACTGAATGAAATCCTTCTTCAGATTTTCTGACTGTTGATTCATAACTTCATCACTTCCTGTATGAATGATGAGTGTATTCAGAGTTGGATACTCTGCTGAGATTTCCAGAATCTTCTCTGCGAGGCCAGAAACTTTATCAGCAAAACTCAGAACTTTGACTTTTTTCTTGTTCCAGAAGCCTCTGAKYTCATTCACCATTTTATCTGTGATGATCAGCATTTCTTGATTCTTCAAAGTCTCTCTTTGGACTTGCTTTGGCTTTGAGCTGGATCTGGATCTGGTCTCAGGTCCCTCTTTGAGATCAGAAAATGAACTTTGTTCAGACTAACCAGCTTCTTCCAGTGGTGGGAATCTGTTTTGAATAAAGATTGCACTGTCTTCATTTCTCTGGCCATTATCAATTGTTTTGATTCCAGCCTGTCGCTGCATTCTTCTCCTTGCTGCTGGAGGAAAAGCATTTCTCTGTAATTCTGGCCATTTGTTGTCATCTAAGAGCTGAATCCTTCCTGAGATATTTTTTGGTCTGGCACCAAGAGAGTTCCATACAGTTTTACACTCAGAAGCAGCTTCCATCTCCTCCATGTTGATCTCTCATCTCAGCCTTCTCACCTATTTTAACACATGTTGAGTCCTCCAAAGCATTCATCTCTTCTAAACTATGAACCTTGAGCTCCAACACCATCAACTTTTGGAGAAGCTAGCAGAAATCCTCTTTGGAAAAGTAAGGAGGCATCTTGAAGCTTTTCTGTACTCACTCTCAGGAGATGATGTTTCAAAATTTCCTCAGGTTCTTCAACAGCCATAAATAAAATCCAATGTTCTCTGCTTATTCAAGATCATCCATCACATCGGGGAGGTCACCAAATTGTTGGAAAAAATGCGTAGTTCAAAATGGTATGTCTAAATATACAGGAATCTGCTGGATTTCTTTGTTTTAAAGAAAATGTTATTTAAAACATTATTTTCAATCTTCCGCCTCCAATCAGGTTCACAATACAGCACTCAGCACGCCTGCCTCAGTGTAAAGCCGGGTTCCCATCAAATGCATTTTGAGCAGCCAAAGCAGCCAGTTTACATGCAAAGTTTATGGTGGATGCGCATCTAGGAGCAGTGCAGTACGTAGCGGTGCGTTTTGCCAGTTTAGAGCAGCGCGCAAGGCAGCGGTAGGATGCGGCAGAGCATTTTCCGTGCACGCGGCACGTCCACAGCAGCGGCTGCTGGAGTTCAACAAATTGAACTTTGGCTGCTGGATGCGCAGCAGCAACCAATCAGGAGAGAATAATTTTTCCACACGACGGTTTCCTGAACCCGACAGACGGACAGGAGCTGTTGTTAATTTTTTTTTTGTTTGTTTGTTTGTTTGTTTTTTTTGATTTAGCTGAAATCGACCATCTGCAGTTGGTGTTTTGGCTGGAGATACCAGCACCGATGCAACTTGCTGAGCTCAGACAAAAAAAAGTCTGTCAGCTCGCAGTTCCTGGAGTGGCGAAACTAACCGAACAAACCGCCTCTGAACCATCTGGTGAATTAATTATCTGCTGTGTGCAACGTTCGCTTGCTCTTTAGTAAAAAAAACAAAGCCATTTTCTTTATTTTATCTTTATTTCACCCGTCATTACAGACAGACCGGAAAAAAAATCAAGATGCTCCTCCCTCTTCAGACGCGTGTCTAACGTACCTGCTTAAATGTTCACTATGTCAGAACTTATTCAGCAAATGCGTTTCCATCTCTGCTGTTGCACATTAACTCCATTACAGGATGGAGGAAATTGGTCTTGGCGGAGGTTTGCTCTCTCCGAGTGCTTCTAGTTCTTTTATATAGCTACTATTTTACATGATTGTTCATTGAAATTAACATAGTTATTAATTTATTGTAAAAACATGACAGATAATTTGAGAAACAGATCCAGTTCAGCTTGCTGTTCTTCTAATAGTTTCTATAGTGGCCTTTCATGTCCTAACATCGAAACAAAAATATTTAATTTTTGAGTGGATCCTGCCAACTAACATTACATGTAATGTACATGTATTCAATGGGTATTACGTGTAATTATTCCATAACCTGGTGCAAGATCATGTGATCGTGTTGTCATTTTCATTCATTAAAACAACATGATCACAAACATCAACTTATCTTATGCAGAATATTGCATAATTCCTGGACATAAAACCTGTCAGCACCTGAGCAGTTGTCTCTCTTCCTGCCTTAGCCTGTGTGGTGTAAAATGGCCCGACCACAGTTCACCCCTCAGCAGAGGTCTTTCCTTGTTACTGAATACATCCAAACAATTGTTTTCACTGTCCTTGAGAGGTTCCAACATGAGTTTCCAAATGTTAGGGTTCTCATGCTTCTCCAACATGTTGCTCTTCGAAACGGGTTCTGACTGCTTCAATGTTTGCTGGTGTGCGTTGGGTCCTTTGATGGCTGGACCTCTTCTTGTTGAGATTGTGGCTGGTCCCAGAAGCACGGTACTTGTTAACGTTGCAGAAGACGGTGAGACGGCTCGGAACAATTGTTGCAATAGTCTGCATAAGATAAGGTGATGTTTGTGATCATGTTGTTTTAATGAAAGAAAATGACCACACGATCACATGATCTTGTTCCAGGTTATGGAATAATTACATGTAATATCCACTGAATACAGGTACATTAGTACATTTGTACTGTACATGCAATGTACATGTACAGTACATTACATGTAATGTTAGCTGGCTGGACTGACTTGTCCACGGCCACTTCACGTGTTAACCCTTGGTTATGATCCACTCAAAAATAAGATATTTTTGTTTTGACATTAGGACATGAAAGGGTTAATTATTTTTAAAAATGCCTTGGCATGCGTGCAAAACACCATCTAAACTTTTAATTTTATGTGACAGATCATATTTTAACCCTCACATTTCCTTGCGCAAAGGACATGAATTTTGTGAATTTCCAACTGTCCCTGCTCACTGGAGCGTGAAGGATTAACTAAGATTTTGGTGTCATTCGAAGCAGAATGATCCCCTCTACCAAAGGTTATGCCACATTTTCAAAATTATTGTCTATGTTAAAAGGAAAAAAAATTGAATAGGTCCTCTGGATGGGTTCTTCTTTAATGAAACGTTTCGTCTCTCTTCCAAGAGACTTCTTCAGTCTGAGAGTTTCAGGCAAAATTCAGGCTTTTGAGTCCTGCCTCCAGGTGACTGATACTCACATCACATGGCTATCGTTCACAGGTGACTGATACTCACATCACATGGCTATCGTTCACAGGTGACTGATACTCACATCACATGGCTATCGTTCACAGGTGACTGATACTCACATCACATGGCTATCGTTCACAGGTGACTGATACTCACATCACATGGCTATCGTTCACACCTAATTAATACCTATTGTTAACAGGGGGTGGAGTGATACTGCCAAAGGCAGCGCTGTATCAGTCACCTGGAGGCAGGACTCAAAAGCCTGAATTTTGCCTGAAACTCTCAGACTGTAGAAGTCTCTTGGAAGAGAGACGAAACGTTTCATTAAAGAAGAACCCGTCCAGAGGACCTATTCAATTTTTTTTCCTTTTGATTTTTTTACCTGGATTACTGAGATGCATCAGGACATATCGTCTATGTTAATTTTGTGGCGATTTTTCGGAGAGTATAATTTTTTCTGATACACCCTGTATATTTCCTTGCGTGCGGGTCACAACAGCACCATCTGGAGTTCACAGTAGTCTGACGGAGATCACATTTAAAATATAATGTGAACATTCACACCTAAAAGTCAGAATTGAGCATCAAGACCTACAGTGAAGCTGGATACACATCAGATGCGTTTTGAGCAGCCAAAACAGCCACTTTACATGCAAAGTCTATGGTGAATGCGCAACTAGGAGCAGTGCGGCATGTTTTGCCAGTTTAGCGTGGCACGCAAGGTAGCGGTAGGATGGGGCAGAGTGTTTTCTGTGCACATTCAAAGCAGCCGCTGCTCAAGTTCGAAAAATTTAACTTTCGCTGCTCGATGCGCCGCAGCAACCAAACAGAGAGAATAATTTTTCCACGTGACGGTTTCCTGAACCCAAAACAGACGGACAGGAGCTCTTTGGCTGAAATTTGCCATCTGCAGTTGGTGTTCTGGCTGGAGTTATCAGCACCGATGTGGGTCGGCAGCTCGTTAAACTGGCCACGGTGTTAAACTGGGCTCGGGACAAAAAAAAAGTCTGTCAGCTCGTAGCTCTTGGAGTGGCAAAACTAACCAAACAAATTGCCTCTCAATTATCTGACGAATTAATTATCTGCTGTGCGCAATGTTCGCTTGCTCTTTAGTTAATAAAGCAAAGCCATTTTCTTTATTTTATCTTTATTTCACCCAGCATTAAAGACAGACCGGAAAAAACCAAGACGTGCCTCCCTCTTCATATGCACGTCTGGTCTGCTGCTGCGTTCACACCGAACATGTTTCAGTGTGTCCAACTTGAGGCATTGGGTGCATTTTTGCTGCTCAAGGCACATTTGGTGGGGAGCCGGCTTTAAAGTCCATTCTGCAGCTGCAGGAGTGGGGAATGGGGTGGTCCTAAACTGTAATGAACAGGGGGCAGTGCCCCTGTACAATTGGTCCTGGTCACTGTTTTACTTTAACAAAATAATAAATAAATAAAAATGAAGGTGTCACACTTTATGCTTTTGCCTTGTGTGCCCCCATGAAAAAACACTGGCCCCGTCTTATTCTCCAGATACATTAGGTGTAGAACTGCTAGAAAGTTAAACAAGTTGTTTAACGCAGTAAACAACTATTTACATTATAGCAGGTAGTGTGACACTTGTTATTTTAATAATACATAAGAATGATGGTGTGAAATATACTTGAATTAAAATTGTGTGTACCTTTTAAATAATCATGCTTGTGGTGTTACAAAAATCAAGCTTCTGTCTTGTGAGCCTTTTGAGCTTTTATCTGCACACTTTCCTAGAGCCTGTGTTTATAGTCAGCGCTCATGGGTAGGGTTAATGCAAATTAATGTTGTAGAGGTAACCCTGGTGAAAAAAAAACTTTTCTATTGTTTTTTCTTTGTCTTTGATTTTATTTTTTTACACTTATAAGAAGAAATAATTTTAAAGTGTTATAGCTGTGAGGCAGGGTGAACCCAAATGCAGGCAGGCAGGCAGGCTAGAGAGTTTTAACAAAAATTTATTAAATAAAAAGCCAACGTGGTGGCAAAAACAGATAAATAACAAAAATCAGGGACCAGAAAGCTAGAGCAGAACAAGAGTCTAAACATGGACATACAAACTAACAAACAATGATCAGACAAAGACACAGTGACAAGACTGGGCTTAAATACACAGACAACAATTAC
>NW_013952856.1:6882-8216 GCF_001266775.1 Austrofundulus limnaeus | reverse complement strand
GTACTATTATTAGTCATGGTTTATCATTTCCTTAATTGGTTTAATGATTAATATTGTGTACTATTCATTTTACTATTAATACATTTGTGCAAAGTTGTGAATGTGTTTCATAGCCTCAGTGAAGTGATTTTTTTAAGACAAGTTTGGTCTATTCAGCTTCAAGCAGCCAAGGTCTTTTGCTGATAAACAACTCACAGCTGGCCCGCCAGTGTGAGAAAGCCACCTTGTTTTTTTTCTCACATCTCACCTTCCCTCTCGAACTAATTTTCTGTTCTCGCCAGTTAACAGTTAGGGAGTTGTTCGTTGTTCGTCTGGATGGAGAGCGGAGGATTCTGTCTGGTTCTCTCCCTGGGTTGTCCGGCTGGACAGTCCGCATGTATGGATGTGAACTCTGATGAAAGTCACTAACTGCCCGAGAAGCACCTGYCTGAGACGGCCAGCCTGGAGCCACTGAGGCTAGTTGTGGGGAGGCGAGAGGCATCTCCCTCCGAGCTATCAAGGCGACATTATCCACTTGGCGGACCTATACCGACTCTCTCAAGAACAAACCCTGCCTGCAGTCTCTCTGTGTGAAGACATCAAAAGGTAGAAGGAGATGTTTGCTGAGATAAACGGAGGTCTAGCTCCGGAGGTGTCGCAGAATGACAGCTAATGTGCTGGTCTGGTATGCACTTATGAAAGACAAGTGCCAATTTACTAATCTTCTTTTCCTCCTATTTCTTAAAGCTAAATCTATACCTTTATTCTCTCACTTACTTAAAACTTAGCCAAGTAGTGTGCCAGTGAATTGCAACACCTTAAATTTACTGTTTGTGTCAACTCTGAGTGGAATTTTTATGCCGAAAATATATAACTTGTGTCACTTTTCATATAATATTTTTATTAAATATTTTGTATTTATTCCTGTTCATATATCTAAAAATAAATTACTTTATTTTGAGAAATCTGTTCAGGTCACAAGTTTTCATTTTTCACTTCATGGTCAGAGGTATTTCATTATTACTGATTTCATTTTTGCAAGGTCTTGAGGGATTACCTTTGTGAAGATTAGGCTGGTCCTAAATTTCATAGAGTAATTCGCTACATATTGGAAACATCAGTAATATAATTTTGAGTTTTCTTAAGAAAATCTTACATTTATCTGAACACCAAGTTCAGACTGATTATTTAAACAGAAATGTTAATTAATCATCATAAATGTTTTACAGTGATTTCCCTTAAGCCGGGTACACACCAAACGCGTTTGGAGCAGCCAAAATGCTCCTGCCGCATGCGTTTGGCTGTTTGTCAACAGCTGGCCGTTCACACTCAACGCGCCTCAAGACGCGCAATGG
>NW_013952856.1:3274-6872 GCF_001266775.1 Austrofundulus limnaeus | reverse complement strand
CCACAATCAAGTGTAACTTATGATTTGTTCAATTTGTGTAAATAAATGATTGCATAATCTTTTATGAATCAATTTGAACTCGTCTGAGTTCCCTCATTGTGTCACCCTTCACTTTGTACAGACAAATATTAATGAGAAAAAACCTTGGTAAAATTTTCTCTCATAACTTTGTTATGATAAGATGTAGGGAGACCTATTTTACATAAGTCACATATCCCTTACAAGCTCCACGCTGCATTGACACAAGTCACTAATCTCCAAGTGCACAAATATTATTTGGTGACAAACTGATTGCTCACAATCTGATTTTGTCCAAATCTACTTTACAGGTGTTAAAAACATAACGTCTGACTTTAAGCAGCTCCAGACCAGTTTGATGATATAAAGTTTTGCATGTTTCCCTCATTATTTTAATGTTGCTGACATGAAAAAAGGCATTGTTTCTGCCTGTCCTCCTTTATTTACTGAGTTTAAAGAGTTGTTTGTGGTTAGAAARAGAACTTCTCTGTGCACATGAATCAGACAGATATCTATATTTAGGGCCGTTATCATGGACATGATGAAGCACTGCAGCTAAAAGCTGTGATGCAGCCGTTCAGCAGTGCAGATACATCAAAGATCCTCTGATGTTGAGCTGCTCCACATCACTAAAACGTATCCATCAGGCTGGGTGTAGGTCCTGTGACAGCTCCTGTCAGGTTACGGTTGGTTTACAGAGTTTTAAAAGTCACTCACTGATGTGGTCCAGAGAGCCTGAGCAGAATTTGCCGTAGAACATTTTGGCTCCGAGCTCTCGGAGGTCGTAGATGGTGAAGGGCCACAGGTGGAGAACATTGTTCCTGGTGAACTCCTCCCTCTTCTCCAGCACCACCACCTGAGCCCCCAACAGGGCCAGCTCGATGGCGGTCCTCAGTCCACATGGTCCAGCACCCAGCACCAAACACTGAGAGGGAGGAGAGCAGGAAGTGAGTCGGTGGCTGGGATCAGAGACAGGAAGTGAGTCAGTGTCTGGGATCAGAGACAGGAAGTGAGTCAGGGTCTGGGATCAGAAACAGGAAGTGAGTCAGGGTCTGGGATCAGAGACAGGAAGTGAGTCAGGGTCTGGGATCAGAGACAGGAAGTGCACCAAACAGCTCCTCAGTTTAATGAACAGGAAGCTTTCTTTGATCTGAACTCAACTTTGAGTAGAAACTTTTACATCTGACCATTTATAACAATATTTACTCTTTTTGTGACATAAACTGAATCATTTCCATTTGTGGTTTATTATATGCAGCCTATAAATGTCTGAAAAATCTTTATAATATCAAACAGGATGAAGAATAGATCCCATGTCAGATCATTGAACCTTCTCAAAACATAATTTACTAAACTTTTCTGCTGTACTGTAGTTGAAATTTGTTGCTTTTATGAATTTTAGATGCTTTTCTCATGTTTGTTGAACTTTTATTAATCTACTATTTCATTGGACACTTTAACCCTTGAATGGAATTCAGAAGAATAAAAATGTTTAAAAAATCACCAAATTTGAGAAAATGTAATGTCAGATTTCTGTTTACTTTAAGTGTAAAGCTGACACAACATCAACAGGACACATATGAAACTGAGCTGGTAAACACCTTCCACCTGGAAAGAAGCAGCAACATTATCAGTGAAAAACTAAAGCAACACAAAGACAAAACACTGCTCAGATAAATCCATCCTTCTCATGAAGGCCTGCTACAGTTCACAGCTCAGTCACTGAGGGTTTTACTCTGACGTCACTCAAATAAAACACAGTATAACTGTTCAACAACTAGTATGTAAGGGTTTAGTAGTTTGTGAACGAACTAACAAAAGTCTCAACAACAAATTGTGTAACTTCCATCTGCTCTCCTGTGTAGCATTTTCCTGCATATACAGTAATTAATAATTTCTGATTAGATATAACTGGTTCTATGACTGCTTAAAGGAGGAAATCAAATCCACTAACTTCAGATTTTCTTTTTCAGGATTTCGTTTGGAGCCTTCCTTTGTGTCTCGAATTAGCATCTCTTACACAAACTCAACAGACTTCCTGACGCTCTGATGTTAATAGGTAAGGACTGCCACAAGTCCTTGTGTTTCCAACCCCCACCCCCCCACCCCCCCAATAAGGACTGCCTGCCTATTCTTCTTCGGGGGGGGGGGGATAAACGCCTTTAACCAGACTCCAGTGGCTTGAATCAAAGGAACTTACGTTCTTCACTGAATGTGAAAAAAGAACGAACCAGATTGAATGTTTTTATACAACTGTCTGTTTTTATATCAAAGAAATGTGAATTTACCTTTTCTTTTACAGAAAGAACAAAACCCACTGAAGCTAACTGTTTTTTTTTTTTGATGAAGTGTTTTTTCCTAAGAAGATGTTTCTTTTATTTCATGATTTTAAACTGTTTTATTACATGATTTAACCCTTAGAAAACCTTAGGCCTTGAATTTTTAATTAAATGTGACATTCTTATTTTACTGAGGTAAACAGATGTCTCACCCTTTAATTAGATGCAAGATAATTAAACTAAAACACTCCCTTTTTCTTTGTCCTGAAGAGAAGCTTTCCCTCCAAAACATTTGATTTGTTAAAAAACTTTTCTTGTTTAAGGTGTAATATTTTTCAATTGGCCAACTTAAAACCTTGACTCCGCCCAWAACAGAGGTTTTAAAAAGTTAGTGCAGCTCCCAAGTCAGTTAGTTCTTAGTTGGTTTTTCCTTTGAGTCCAGTGAATGCTTTCAGGAGTTCGGCAGAGGCCTCCCTGCCAGCCCCCCCATGGGCTGGGCAGGATGGGGTCATGCCACATCTCCCGCTGATTGATCGAATTGCTCTCGTTCCATATCGGCTCAATATCTGAGTTTGATTTTATAGAAGTCACAAAGCTAATGGTAATTCATGCGTCATTTTAGCTTGTTTCCTCTACAAAGTTGAAATCAAATTAAGGAGTCTTGCAGCCGCCTGGAGGACCAGACTGAGTCACCAGAGAGTGACCCCCTTCTCTGACCCAGGGACCAGTCGAATTTATCAGGCAGACCGCCTGACATCCAGCTTGCATGGAGAGCCTGTCTGGAGAACGACCCCCAGTGATGACCTTCAATCACTGACTTCCCCTCCTGGTACCCACAAGGCAGAACAAAAGCGTAAAGGTGAACATTTGTCCTGGTGACACACAGGTGCTCAGACGTAAATTTGTTTTTTATCTTTGTATGAGATTTGGTAAACTAAACGCTTTTCTCGACCTAATTTAACTAGGAGTCCTTAGTTAAATCCACAGCTAAAAGCAACTTACCTCACCTCACTCTAAAAGCAAAACTCACCTCTCAGTGTTTATTTTATGTTTATCTGTTTTGTTRATTTGTCTGTTTGTTTATTCACTCGTGATTGCAAACTCTTTCAGTTTTTACCTGGTTCAACATGTGATCATTCATTCATTACTCGCAATAGTTGTAAATACATTTAATCTGTAAATAAATGGCTCGTGGAGAACGTGCCAACATAAGCTAATCTCATTTTTGTGTCTTGATAAGAGATATTACTGGTTCTGATAAGACAAGAACTCATAAAATCATTTTGGGTACAATTTATTGT
>NW_013952856.1:0-1433 GCF_001266775.1 Austrofundulus limnaeus | reverse complement strand
TAGTTACTGTGTTTGTTTATAGTTATTATTCCCATGTTTAACAGAGTTAATAGTAAAGTTTGCTGCGTAAACAAGTAATCTCTGGAGTCACACGTGTCTGCAGCTGTTAGTTTGTGGGTTAGAAAGAAAACCYTTTGAAAAGCACTGATCTAGTGGAGAAATGACACACAACACGTCAAACAGGTCGGACAGATTTCACCCTCAGCTGTTGACAATAATGTTCATCAATAATATTTAAAGAACTCAGTGCTTATACATTTAGCAAGTGCTAATCCACTAATAAATCAAGAAATTAGCAAAAGCCCTAAAGCACTGATCAGAAAATTAGTTCCCCTATTAGTGCTTTAGTGTTTTAGGGGAACTGTGCTCACCACTGCATTTACACAAGCATGTTGTAAGAGTTGTTTATTCCAGGAACAGGTGACTCGTCCTACAGCGAAGCATTTGTTGCATAGTTATCGTAACTGTTGCTAAAAACAGCATGTGGCAAATGTGACATAATCACAGCTCCAGTTGCACTGCATACCTGTGTACTTAGTATGCACATGAGTACTTAGTATTCAGAAACTGAATCAAAGTACTTGCACTCCATTGATGAAGGCTTCTGCCCAGGATGAAGACACTCAGAGTAATTATGGCTCACTGCTGAAGGTGGAGGGGTTAGTTTAGGTTACGTTTAGGGTAAAGCTTTAGCAGGGTTCCTATAAGTTTAAGACAAGGTAAGTTTAAGACTGATTAAAAACTCTTTAATGCCTCTTGACATTAAATTTAAGACCAACTTCACAATAAACACAAATGGAATAAAACCCAGTTAGTGACAATTTTATCCAAATATTTAACACAAAAAAAACCTAGCATTAGAAGCATTTGGTATTAAATTATTAAAGAAAATAAATAAATGTTACCAATTATTTTAATATTTGAGACTTATTACAATCATCCTTACAATGTTGTAACATTTTTAAGACRTCTGAAAGATTGATTTAAGACATTTTAAGGCTAATTAAGACCTTAACTTTAGATTGATGAATTCAATGCCTTTTAAGACTTTTTAAGGATCTGCAGGAACCCTGTTTAGGGTTAGGCTGTAGAAATGACCAGAAAATTAATGGAAGTCAATGTGAAGTCCCCACAAGAATAGAAAAGCTAACGTGTGTGTACGTACAGTTAGTAAAATATCTCATGAATCACTGGAGGGATTTGAATGACTGAATGTACGTCTGAGCAGAGGGGACTGACCTGTAAAAACACATGAATCGTTTTAATGTCAGGTTGACAGACACTGAGCTGAACGTTGGTGTAGAAGCAGCTAAACGTTGGTGTAGAAGCAGCTAAACGTTGGTGTAGAAGCAGCTGAACGTTGGTGTAGAAGCAGCTAAACGTTGGTGTAGAAGCAGCTGAACGTTGGTGTAGAAGCAGCTAAACGTTGTTGC
>NW_013952855.1:445428-446166 GCF_001266775.1 Austrofundulus limnaeus | reverse complement strand
ACACACACACACACACACACACACACACACACACACACACACACACACACAGGTTAGTTGTCTGTTCAAATTGAGCATTAATGAGTGAGTCAGATTTTATCCAGTTGTTGTGCTCTAACATGATAAATGTAATGATTAAATGAATAATTAATACATTCTGTGAATCACATGAATGATGCAGGTCAGAAGAAGCAAAAACCTGCATTTAATGAATCCTCAACCCTGCAGTTTTAAATTGATCTAATCTTATGATGACACACCATTTAACGAATGCTTTAAAAGTTTTGGTCCAACATTTAACCTAATGCCATGTCACATTCAATGTATGCATGGTAAATGTCAGCTATACCATTCCAAATTCTAGGTCAAAATATGTCAAATTGGCTGCATTACAGCCATTTTTGCATTGTTTAAACTTAGCTGGTTCTGGTAGCCATCTTGAATTGAAAATTAGTTATTACATTGTAGATGTAAATTCTCACTAGGAGCTTGAATAAAATGTGTTTGGTTAACAGACAAGGTGAACTAAAAACTCTGATTTTATGAAGGTGTAAGGGTGAAAAGTTGTTTATCTTTGTTTAGCTCTCATGGACCAGAAACTATGGGGGACCGAATCTGACATAACTAGAAATAAAAGCAGAAAAATTTCAATGGACCGATAAATAAATACATGCACTTAAAATGCACCAATTAAATTAAAAAGAACTTTATAAGTTTTAAGATTTAATTGACCTACAT
>NW_013952855.1:443731-444428 GCF_001266775.1 Austrofundulus limnaeus | reverse complement strand
TGTGTGTGTGTGTGTGTGTGTGTGTGTGTGTGTGTGTGTGTGTGTGTGTGGCTTTGACTCACACAAAGTTTATTTTTACGCCTCTACAAGAATTGAATAAATCTTTTCCCTCAGCATCACTTGGAGTGGACAGACGTGAGAATAAAAGCTCCTTAGTCTCCTCCATGTCACTAGAAGCACACTGAGAGTTTTACTGTCCTTCAAATGCATCGGCCTGCCTCAGAATCACGTTCAGTTTGAAGTACCATCTGTTGAGACGTGTCTCCTGGTGTCCTGCAGGGTCCTCCTGGACAGAAAGGAGACCGAGGGGCGACTGAAATCATCGACTACAATGGAAACATCGAAGAGGCCTTGCAGGTTGTTGTCTGACGTTGGCTTTTTTTTAAACTCCTTTTATATCAACAGAGGGGAGGTCCTGATGACGCTTCTAAAATAAACTGAACTTAATCTAAAGCTGCACAATGTAAAGCCTTTTTAAGATATTTGAACACTTTCTTTCTGCTCGGCCTTGTTTCTGCTTCAGTCAATCGTGTTTTCAGATAAATATTCTACAGTCTCTTCTCTTTTTTTCCTCCTTTGGCCGCTGCAGAAGATCACTACGATCACAGTAACGGTAAACAGGCTGTGTGTTTTCTGTGTGACTCGTGTTTGTCCGAGCATGGACACCCCCCCCCACACACACACACACACACACACA
>NW_013952855.1:442642-443308 GCF_001266775.1 Austrofundulus limnaeus | reverse complement strand
ATATATATGTTTGTAAACCTTTGTATTTCCACAATAAAGTAGGTTAACGTGAGCAGAGAAAGTAGTAGATTTAATACAATGCTGTGTATTCTTTAAAGGAAACTGTTGGGTAATTGCGATTTTGCTTACAGCTGACTTGTGGGGGAGCGTACAGTCATCCAGCCAGTCTCCAGACTTCAGCCCGACTATCTGTCCCTCTGTGTTCCATAAACTGAGATTTGGGACTCCTCTGTTTTGCCAGACACGGGCCTCTGAGATTCATTGCTTCGTGGTTTTTTGGAAACTCCTGCCGTGCATCTTCGGATGTGTCCTGAGGGCTGACAGGAAGACAGACACTGCCTCTGCATGACTGTTGCTGCTTCTGTCTTTATTTTCCTGATGCACTTGCTCTCACTCTTCTCTGCCTCTCCCCTCCCTCTCTGATGCCACTGTCTGTCTGGAGATTAATTAAACGGCTAGCAGCCAGCCACTGGCACACCAGCCATCATCAGGCTCTCCTCACCATCAGCTACCTGCCACAGTGGGGCTGAAGGCATGTGCAGCTACACACACCATTAAAATGTCTGTTTTATCAGTGTTTTGTGTGCAGTGTATGCACTCACTACACAACTGCACACTTTCCAAATTGTGTTTGTTGGTGTGTGTGTGTGTGTGTGTGTGTGTGTG
>NW_013952855.1:440319-442220 GCF_001266775.1 Austrofundulus limnaeus | reverse complement strand
GTGTGTGTGTGTGTGTGTGTGTGTGTGTGTGTGTGTGTGTGTGTGTGTGTTTGTACAATGCATTTTCCATGGGTATATTATCGCGGGGTTGTCACTGCTACTTTTGTTTGTGTGTGAGTGTGTGTGAATGTGTGTAACTGTACATAATACCATRGATCTGAAGGTTTACTATTTGCTATTATTGCTGTCATTACTGTAGCGCAGGCATCAGTGGACATTCTGCAGCCAGTCCCATCATTACCAGTTTTTTTTTTTTTCCCTCTGGTTCTATGGTTGTCAATTTACCATGCAGGCCGCTCTCAAGAATGTTCCCCCGCTGTCAYGTTGCTGAAGTCTACCTCCTTCTCGTTCCCTTCAGTTTTTTTCTTTTTTTCTTTGTACTTTTCAGCTCTTTGCTACGCTTTAAGCAAGCGTGCCGACCTAGTGTTTATGTGTGTGTTGAGGTTGGAGCGGTGGGGTCAGTGACGCTGGCAGCTCAGCCCGGCTCTGCTCGGCTTTTCGGGCCTTAATTGAGACATACTGTCAGAGTGACAAACACATTTGCATGAGTGTGTTTTTCAAGATGTGCTTTTTTTTTTCCCAGACGCTCACCATTCTGTTAATCAGCCCTCCATCACTCACAAGCACAAGTGAGTACACACACACTCTCATACACACACATATATAGTTTTGAATATACAATATGCACACACAAACCATTTGAACAACTGCACAGGGAGCTGTCAAGGATGGGAGCCGCTGAAGATGGCTTTTATTTCTCATCTAGACAGTAACAAGAGGAAGAGGTTGCCAGCAGAGGACAGAAACAGAAACATTTAGCTGACATCATAAATTGATGCAGAGTCAAATTCAAAAAGCAGTACTTTGAAACTTTGTGCAACAATTAATAGTGAAAACGTATAAGAATCACCACTTTCTGTTGCTTTATTGTGTAAGACAAAAATATAAAAAAAATCATGGAATTGTTAATTTAAAAAATCAGAATATTACATTTTTTTTCAACTCAATTCAGTTTGATTTATAAACCTAAGTCTTACTAAAGAATTTATCCAAAAGGAAAGTCTTAAGTCCCTTGTAGGAGATATTTCCTGCTTTTAAATCCTTCTATTTCACATTTAAATACTTCACTTGGGGTCTTTATGAAGTTGAACTACAATGCTTTGGTCTGAATTCCTTCTTATTCTAACTTTAACAGCTCCTCTTTCACTGCTTTTCTGAGATATAAACTCACCGGCCACTTTATTAAGTACGCCTGTCCAACTGCTCATTAAGTAAGTAAGTGAGTAAAGTTTTATTTATATAACATCTTTCATAGAAATAGATTCACAAGGTACTGTACAATCAGAGGCAAATTAAAATATAAAAAATCCGAACAGGATATACAAAAATTTGGAATAAAAAAGTATAAAAGCTGTACAACCATCAAAGTATCAAGACTGTGCAATCCGAAAAATAAAACAAATAAATAATATCTAGACAAAAATGGGGAGGGCAGAGTAAATCAATAACAGATTAAGATGAAGGATTTTTAAATCAGAAMTTAATKTGGAGGCAGGTCWCTGAATGGGTAGATTGTGGAGTACAGGTACATTTTAGAAAAATACATTTTTGATGTATTGAAATGATTTTGGATGAAAATACTTGCAGTTTGACACATATTAAAATGTTGAATTGTACGGTCAGTAGGTAGGGTTTGGTGAAACAGACACTAAATGGTCAGGCTGCAGAAAAATGCTAGTTAAAAGCTTGTTTAAAGAGGTGTGTTTTCAGATATTTCTTGAATGAATAAATGCTTTTAATCATGCAGAGATGGATAGGAAGTTCATTTCAGAGCCTGGGGGCCATGGAGGAGAAGGCTCGGTCACCACAGGTCTTGAGACGTGTGTGGGGAACCACTAGGA
>NW_013952855.1:433272-439319 GCF_001266775.1 Austrofundulus limnaeus | reverse complement strand
AGACAGACCTGAATCAAAGTAAACACCTAGGTTGCGCACATGTTTTCGGGCAGTTGAACTTAAAGAGCTGAGATGGTCTTTTATCGCCTGGTGTTTGTTGTCGGGGGCCAGGATCAAGGTCTCTGTTTTATTGAGGTTAAGGAGTAACAAGTTGTCTGACAGCCATTCAGTTATTTTAGAGACACGGTTTAAGAGGGAGGTTAGCTTGTAGAAAGTCGAGTCATTAAAAGTGCAGTATAACTGCAGGTCGTCAGCGTAGAAATGATAAGAGATGTCAAGGAAGTCTTTGATGATCTGAGCCAGGGGGCGAATGTATAGAAGGAAACGAATTGGGAGCATTAATGCAAACTTTGACTCAGCCAATCACATGATAGCGACTCAATGCATATAGACATGTAGACATGGCCAAGATGATCTGCTGCGGTTCAAACTGAGCATAGAATGAGGAATAAAGGTGATTCAAGGGACTTTGAACATGGCATGGTTGTTGGTGTCAGACAGGCTGGTCTGAGTATTTCACAAACTGCTGATCTACTGGGATTTTCACCCAAACCATCCCTATGGTTTACAGAGAATGGTCTGAAAAAGAGAAAATATCCAGTGAGCTGCAGTTCTGTGGGTGAATAYGCCTTGTTAATGCCAGAGGTCAGATGAGAATGGCCAGACTGGTTGGAGCTGATAGAATAGCAACAGTAACTCAAATAACCACTCGTTACAACTAAGGTATTAAGATTTGTTTAAGTAAGTACCCAGTTTCAGTCTCAGCAGATAATGARCTCAGGCAAACACAAAAGGTAAAAAAAGGTAAGTGATTTAATTTACAATGAGGATCCCAGGGTTTAGCTGTAGGAGGAGAATGGATGGTTTAAAGTTTTGTCTCTGTTGATGAAATGAAATTGTGGTTAGTTTGTTCTTACAGTTTCCAAGGAGGAGGCTTGGCATGGAAGGTAGGGTGTAGACACCAAGATGAAGTTTGCTTCCACAGATATTCTGGCTTGTTGTTTTTCAGGTGGAGTGTGTTGGAGAGAGTGACAGGCGGAGGACCTTCGGGGGTGATTCCAAAGAGAGCTTACAGCAAGGGTTGTTTCTGAAGATCCGTCAGGAGAGGTTCTGACTTCAGAAACTYAAAGGTCTTAACGAGGAATCTGCACACAGGGGAAAAACACTTTAAGCATAGAAACTCAAGGAGAGTATATGCAGGCTGTAGAAACAGTACCAAAGGTAACTGAATTTTCCGGCGTCAAATGGATCCCTGCAGCCAGCTTAAATAGAGGCAAAACTCATCAGCTGAACTGCGTCCATGTGAGTACATCAAGTCTCCGCCCACAGTCACTTGATACTGCAAACAACCAATTAAAGTGTGTGAAAGGATAACTCCGCCCCCAATGCAAWTTAGAAAAATGCCTAAATTGGAGACTCTGAGGGGGAGGGGGGTGAGCGAGGAGGTGTGGCCAGGAGGAGAGAAAGTTTTTTTTAAGACGAGACAACGTGACAGCTAGCTTTAGACTTTGACAAGCTAACATTCATGAAAACATTTCTGAATGTTCTAAATAAATGACTGTAAAAAGTAAAGTTTCATGATATACATGCAAACTCACATTTAGCTGATACAACATGTAATAATGTAAAGTTCAGGCAAAAAAAACTGTTAAAATATGACTTTGGAGAACAGAAAGAATGTCTTTTCATTTCTGTTTGGTTCCCTGTAATTCACAATACAGCTCAGTCTGGGCCTGACAAGTGTTCTGTCCCCCGGATCATTCTGGACACTGCAGCCGATTACACAACACTCCACCCCGGACAGAAGCTTCAACCCACCCCGGCAGCAGAGGTGTTCGGGCGGCCTGATGTGAAAACCCCTCCGCTGCTGCAGCGCGAGGCATCATAAAACAAACTGAATTAACTTCTCTTTGTGGTTAAATATATWTTTTAAACAAATAAAAGGTTGCTGTTTCACGTAGAGTTTAGAAGGACTAAAAAATAAAAAACGCTACGGTGATCCGAATCCAACCGGACATATATTTTAGGCTAAATCCCATTTGATGTGATCCCGTTTTAATTTAATCCTCACAGCTAAAATGTTCCTAAGTCTATAAAGACCTCAGCATTTTTAGTCTTCATGGGGACAATACCTGTGGATGTTCTGGGATGTTCTGACATGAAGCAAGTTGCAACCTGGAGCAGCGGTGAGTGTCAGCGAGGGTCCGGTTCGGTGACAGCAGGACCGCACGGAGCAGTCACTGTCCGGTAAAAGCCAATGTCAGGAGGTCGACCTGGTGACACCCCCACTCCAGACAGGGGCGCAGGAGCCGAGAGGAAGGAGGCAGGAGCAGACATGGAGCCAAGGGAGGAAGCGAGAGGCAATGAGGAACCGGCGGAGTTTGATGGAGCCAGAGCCTTGGCGAAGGCAAACACAGGCGACAGGAGACGAGGAGGGGACGGCAGCTGAACCAGGCGACATGGAGGCGATGGCAGCCGAACCAGGCAACGGCAGCTGACCCAGGCGACGTGGAAGCTACGGCAGCCGACCAAGGCGACRTGGAGGCTACGGCAGCCGACCCAGGCGACGTGAATGCTATGGCAGCCTACGGCAGCTGACCCAGGCGATGTGGAGGCGACGGCAGCYGACGTGGAGAATATGGCAGCCGACCCAGGTGACGTGGAGGCGAYGGCAGCTGACCCAGGCGATGTGGAGACTACTGCAGCTGACCTAGGCGATGTGGAGGCTACGGCAGCCGAYCCAGGCAATGTGGAGGCTAAGGCAGCTGACCCAGGCGACGTGGAGGCTACGGAAGCCAATCCAGGCTACATGGAGGCTATGACAGCTGTCCCAGGCGACGTGGAGAMTACGGCAGCCAACCCAGGCGACGTGGAAGCTACGGCAGCCAACCCAGGCGACATGGAGGCAATGTGGAGGCTAAGGCAGCCAACCCAGGCTACGTGGAGGCTACGGCAGCCAACGTGGAGGCTATGGCAGCTGACCCAGTYGACGTGGAGGCTACAGCAGCCGACCCAGGCGACGTGGAGGCTACGGCAGCTGACCCAGGTGACGTGGAAGCTACGGCAGCTTACCCAGGTGACGTGGAGACGATGGCAGCTGACGGCAGCAGACCCAGGCAAGGTGGAAGCTACGGCAGCCGACCCAGGTGATGTAGAGTTCACGGCAGCCTACGGCAGCCAACCCAGGCGACGTTGAGGTGACGGCAGCCAACGGCAGCTGACCCAGTTGACATGGAGGCGACGGCAGCCGACCCAGGCGATTTGGAGGCTACGGCAGCCGACCCAGGCAACATGGAGGCTACGGCAGCCTACGGCAGCCAACCCAGGCGACGTGGAGGTGACAGCAGCCGACGGCAGCTGACCCAGGCGATGTGGCGGCGATGGCAGCCGACTCAGGCGACTTGGAGGCTATGGCAGCCGACCCAGGCGACGTGGAGGCGACAGCAGCCAACMCAGGCGATGTGGAGTGTCAGCTTTCTGAGCAAGAACTGGAAGTTGGTTCCACAAGAGAGGAGCTTGATAAGTGAAAGCTCTGCCTCCCATTCTACTTTTAGAAACTCTAGGAACCACAAGTAAACCTGCAGTCTGAGAGTGAAGTGCTCTGTTAGGAAAGTATGGAACAATAAGATGTTTAATATATAATGGAGCTTGGTTATTAAGAGCTTTGCATTTTAGGAGTAATATTTTAAATTCTATTCTGAATTTGACAGGGAGCCAGTGGAGAGAAGCTAAAACTGGAGAAATATGATCTCTCCTTCCAACTCTCATTAAAACTCTAGCAGCAGCATTTTTGGATTAACTGAAGACTTCTTAAAGAGTTTTTTGGATGCTTAGATAAAAAAGAATTACAGTAATCCAGCCTAGACGTGATAAATGCATGAATCAGTTTTTCCGCATCATTTTTGTACAAGATGTTTCTAATTTTAGTGATATTAYGCAGGTGGAAGAAGGCGGTCCTGGTAATATTTTTAATGTGGGGGTTAAAAGACATGTCCTGATCAAAAATAACGCCAAGGTTCTTTACATTAGAACTGGAGGCCAGATTAATGCCATCCAGAGGAGGTGAAAGGCTGCAAAGTTGATCCCTAAGATCTTCATGTCCAAAAACCATAACCTCTGTCTTTTCTGAGTTTAAAAGCAGAAAATTAAGAGTCATCCATGTTTTTATGTCTTTGAGACATGATTGTAGTTTAAGTAGCTTGTTGGATTCATCAGGTTTCATGGATAAATATAATTGAGTATCAACAGCATAACCATTAAAGTTTATCATATTCTGTGTAATAACTTTACTTAATGGATGCATATACTGGTAATAGCACTGGTAACAAGCAATGAGCACTGTTCCAAGAACTGGACCCTGAGGAACTCCATTGCCAAACTTTGGTTTAAGAAGAAAATTCCTTATTAAGGAGTAACTAAATCCAAAATCAATTGTTTTGCAAATAAATATTGTAAATTATCTTTATATTTCTGATCTAATTTTGACCCGTTTTTTTTTGTAAAGCACTTTTGGGTACATGAACTGTCTGATAAAATGCTAGTGTCTACGTGAACAAAAAGGAACTTTTTTCAGTGACAGTAATGTCAAAACGATTGTATACTTGACCTTTTACGTATAAACTATCCATCCATCCATCCATCCATTTTCTGTACACGCTTCTTCCGTTTCAGGGTTGCGTGGGTCACTGGTGCCCATATCCAGCAGTCACGGTGCGAGGGGCGGGGTACACCCTGGACAGGTCGCAAGTCCATCACAGGGCCAGTTGTTGGTTGGGTCATTCTGTTATGATTTTCAGTCAGGAATGAACCCATGATACAGGCAGTTGCAAAGCTCCAAAAAACAAAGAATTTATTTAAACAAAAAGGTGCTGACTGGGCAGCTCAAAAACTCACTTGGTGACAATTTAACATGCCTTTTATAAACTATTTATCATCATATTTATTGCATAAATATAATAATTATCAGATATCTGGCAACACTGGCACAGATACTCCTGGTATAATGATAGTCAGGAGGGTGGGTGGCTGGGAATTTCAGGTACAGCCAGAAACTGTGTCACTATTTATATTTCCCATAGGAAGTCAAGTTTTATCATTTTGTCAGTGCACCACCACAGGCAGAGCCAATCTGAGGAGCTTAAAACAATTTAACATGTCATAGCAAACATTATTTTAATCCTTTATATAATAAACAACAACAACAACAACAATGTCCATATTTTACTATGAATCGCAAAATAACAGAAAACTAACAGAGAAAGCATGTTGTACAACCTGAAAAGAAAAAAGACTAGATTTATTGATTTTCCCATGTAAACTGCACAAGCTCTAAAGTCAAAAATGTCTTTAAAAAAATACGTCAGGCATGTCAGAAGACAGATAATTGATCCTTCCTTTCATTGATGAATGTCAGAGATTATAAAACATTCTGCTCTGTGGAAAAGGCCCTGTCACATTCTAACATGTCAGACAATTTGTGAAAATTTTATGAATAAATGACTCATATAGGTTAAATATTTAATCCAATTTTTAACATTACAGTAAGTATATACCCAAAAGAGACTTCCAGTTTTTTTTAATTCCTTTTAACAGCGTAGATGTCTTCATTGTTGAACAAAATATTCATACGTTGTCTAAAACCTTACAGGGTGACAGGGCCTGATGATAAATTATGAAGAGACAAATGGCTTTATCATCAAAACCAGTTTTCAACTGATGGAATGAACAAAGTGTATGAGGTTTGACTGACTATCTCTGTATTTCCTGTACAGAGAATAACTTCTTCCTCCTTCCCCYTTTTCTAGACATGCAGCTTCAGATCAGAAAAAATGTGTTGAAATGTGCTACTTTGCTCATTTATCCTTATGATATTGTCACAGACTTTGTGTTTGCATCTTTCTATAAACAGAATATTCTTATAATATTCTTGCCTAATTAATTAGAACTAAAATACTTTTTAGCGCAAGCTGCTGAAAGGCAGATGATTGTGGTTTTGCTCCTGTGTGTGTGTGTGTGTGTGTGTGTGTGTGTGTGTGTGTGTGTGTGTG
>NW_013952855.1:429987-432272 GCF_001266775.1 Austrofundulus limnaeus | reverse complement strand
GTGTGTGTGTGTGTGTGTGTGTGTGTGTGTGTGTGTGTGTGTTTGTGTTTGATACCAAAATATTTCATAAACCACTGAATGAATTTCAAAGAAACTCTCAAATAGTAATCATGTTCATCTACAGCTAATTTACTCTAGGAGTCACCCTGAGTCAGGACAGCTGCTGTAGACATTTCTGTTATAGAAAAAAACAACATCCATTTTACAGATATTGGCCTAAAATTTAGAATGGCAGTAGCTGAGAGAGATGTCAAACATAAAGTCTGAGCTCTATCAAACAGTGCAAGAACTTAGTTTTTTGGAGTCAATTCATCTAACTGTTAGCAAAATGTTTCATGAACCAARTGATAAATATGAATAAAAACCTTTCAAAATTAGTCACTGAATGTACTTCTGCAATTAATTATTACATTTGGTGCCGGGCTAATCCAACATGGCCACCATGTGACATGTCTGTTAACAAAATATCCCTGGAACCACTTCAGAACATGTATTGATTCGCCGGATGTTCATCAACATCTGGTTATCTTCTGAAATATATTCTAAATTGTTTTAAAAAATCCTAAGGAAATGTTAGAAGATACAACATGTAAAGAGATTGTGGTTTCTTTTTTTTTTGCATGTTATCAAGACAATAATGCGTACCTTGAGTGTTTTTGAAAAAAAAAATCCAGCCTACAGTAGTGGTCCAGCAGCATTCCCCTTCATCAACATGAGCCACACATTGTACGATGCTGCAGAGCCAGATAACCTATCTGCTGCTTCTATTCACAATCTGCCAAAACCATCTCCTTTGTCAGTTGACCTTATCTATCTGCTCAATAAAAAATGTCTCCATGGTACCAAATGTATTATGCCTTGCATGTATAATGACATTATATGTGGGCCACACAGCTTTGTTACTCGAACCCTACTCTACCTTCACAGGTCGGAACAAGGCAACAGTGGGAGAATGTATTATAATGAATGCCAAAGCCGAGTGCTAAGAGGCATTTTGTTCTTGGTGCTCTTAAGAAATATGGATTATGAATGAGGGCGGGATCAGACCTGCTGTGGTTTCAATATGTATGACTCTTTTCATATGCACCAAGCACACAGCAGGTGTGAACCAGCCAGCACTTCTGACACGAGAGAAAAAGAGCCCGATGCTTTAGGATTTTTGCTTGTGTGCTTGGTCAGATTATGTGTATTCCAATATGCTCTTATTCATTGCAGGGATAATGTTTTCAGTTGGTATTCTGAGGAAGTATTGGAGACAAAGTCWGATTTGTTTTTGTAATATTATTTCTATGCTCCATTTGGGCTGTGGTAGCTGGTCAGTAGCCTGGTTGTGTAATCCTGAGGCTGCAGGTTCAAGCGCCATGAAGGGCATTCAGTGTAAAACAACTGGTAAATCTTTCATGTGAGTTCACTCACTGTGGCGACMCCTGCTAAAGGGAGAAGCTGAAAACAACAAAAACAATCCTTTATTCCTTTGAGCAGTGATTGACTTTGTATGGCTGGAAAGCAGTTAGTAAATGTTATAAGAAATGTAGATTTTTAGTAACTAATTATGTTTTTGTAAAGAGACATTGCTATTGAGTTTTGAAACATCTTCTTTTGAATACTACAAGCTGAGCATCATTTAGTTCTACTGTAGACAAAACAGATATTTTGCAGCTTGTTCAAATTTTAACAACTCACAGAAAACCTAACTGGAAATTTATATTACTTGCTGAGAAACTATAATCTATTGCGACGGCCCTGCTGTGTGGTAATGTGGCTGGTCAATTGTTAAGGTCCTTAATTGTGGGAGGGGCCCCTGATTGCGTGGCCACCTGGTATGCATTGAGGGAGCGCTGATCCACCTTTTTTGTAGGCCCAGTCTCCTAGGTCCAGGGGTCTCATTTATAAAGGATTGCGTGGAAACCATACTAAAAGTGAACATACTGCCAAAGGGCAGAWATGGCGCACACCAAAAAAATKTTCAGATTTATAAAACCGTGCGTACGCACATTTCTGCGCATCTTTCCTTTATAAATCACAGCCGCACGTCAGAGTTTGCGCACGAAGTCCCGCCTCAGGTTCTACCCTATACACGCCCACATTCAACCATAAACAGTCAATGTAAAGTACCTCATGAATGTTAAGATGGATTTAAATCAGTCAACTGATCAGTGATTGGCTCAGACATGCTCCATCGTATACGTCTGGAGGATGACAGGTGCTGACTGACAGCTGCTCACGTGAACAGATTGTCTGTAATTGACACAGATTTTTCCTTATTTTGCTTTAGAGTAATCTAA
>NW_013952855.1:423561-429362 GCF_001266775.1 Austrofundulus limnaeus | reverse complement strand
AGGGTCAGAGCTGTGAGGGTCAGAGCTGTGAGGGTCAGAGCTGTGCCGCACATTTTCACGTCAAGTTTGGATTTTATAAATCACAACCTTGGCGTAAAAAGTGGCGTACGCAAGTTTCTGGGCTCAAATTGTGCGTACGCCAGTTTTATAAATCCGACCCCAGATGCTAAGGCCCAGACACAGGAGTAGTGGGCACGAACCAGGCCCAGTCGGATCCAGAGGTGGCGCCAGCAGATCGCTTGACACGTTGTGGGAGTTGGGAGTAGAGATCTGTGGGGCCAAACAGGTCCATGACTGGAGGAGGACCAGGCTGGAGAAGCACCCTCTGGGAGCACATCTTGGGCTGCCGCCCCTCCCCTAGACAACTGTTGGTTTTAATAAATGGTTGTTATGTCCCCCTTATTTGTTGTTGCGGCCATCTGAACCGGGCCGTAACAAAATATTCTTATAATCACAATTTTCCATTATCAATATGCTTTCAATGATTTAAAATCTAAAGACAGGAAGGCTCCTGTAGGAATCACCATTATCAGGAACATGTTGCTCTAAGGAGCAGCTGGAGCAATAAATACATGTTTTCAGAGTTTATTTATGTTCTGTTTTTGGTTTAGGTTGACAGTTTTGTGGTACATGTCTTTTTTCCCAGACATCTCTATTATTATGTAAGAAAACACTGGCTTGCATTCTGATGAGTCAGTCACAAAACGATTGCTCAGACGAACTTTTGGAGTTTCGTTTTAATGTCCCTGAGATGACATTTTTAATGAAGCAGCAAATGAACTGAACTGAAAAAGGAAAAGAAAAAAAAACAACCTGGCACCTGCAAAGCAAACCCTGTTGTCCATACTGTCTTTCACTGCCTCTTTCATCCCTGATGAGCAYTGAGCCATTGAGCTTTGTCAGCTTTTCTTAACTAATTATCTCTGTTGTTCTCCTCTGCTCAGTTTCCTTCTGCAGCAAAACAAACACCAAGCCGCTTTTCATGTTGACCTCTGCAGCTTGAAGTAATAAAATAAACTTAGCACAGAAAGTAGGAACAGTAGAGTCTGGCGAAAAGGGATTACCACTGACTGGTTGCAGAATCTCGTCTTGATATCTCAGCATTGAGATTTCTTTTAATAATGAAAAAACWGTTTTTCTAGTGGAGATGGTACCTCTATGTGTCCTCTCCACACTTTGATCATATGATCCGACTGTCTGAGGTAGAATCTGGACTCGTCATCAAAAATAACATTCCTTCATTTACAGGTGAGGTGCGTGTGTTGCCAGCACCAGCACAGCCTACAGGTGAGGGGAAGTCATGGTCTCCTCACAGCCCTTTGAGACCAGTGATTGGTTGTGTGCATTCTGTTGTTTAGGTAGAAAGCTATTAATCATGTGGTCCCACAAAACTTAACTGCAAACCAGTAGAAGACATCTTACTGTGTCTAAATGCTGACAGGGTGAGGAAACAGTTTTCTCTTCCTRGGAAGCTCACTTTGCATCCTGTCTCGGACATCATGGATCATGGCCTTCAATTTAGAGATGGTATAGCTCACATGTGGCACAAGCTCTAAACAGATCAGTCAAATGTGGCATGCTTGCAGCAGACACCAGTGTACCAGAGTCCATTCTGTTAATCATCACCTGTCAGGTGAGGATAATTAACATGCAGTGCAGTGCATTACAATGATGTCAAATAGAGTAGAAATCAAACTGTGCAACATACAAATAAAAGCTGTAGAAAAAAGACTGGAAATGTTCAAATCTGATTTTAAATGTGTAAATWTAACGRCAGTATTAATTACAATTAAAGGTGACCACTTTGTTGTGATGGTCAATATTTCCTGTAGTGACTGCTCTGACAGCAGGACTGTAGTTGTTTGTTAGAGCTGCTGCTGCAGAAAGGTTCAGATCAGACACTGAAATGAATTTAGATTTAAGTAGTGATTCAGAATCTCCTACTTTGAAACAACAGCAATAAAAACACTGATAAAWCTGGAACAATAATGTTAAGAACATAATAAATCTTAAGAGAACAGCAAATGAAACCAGACTAATAGTCCTGCACAGAGAAGTGGAATTACAGGATTTTCTTCTCCTTCAAGCTCTGTCTGTAACAGCTATGATTGTCATTGGTGGAGGACCTGAGTGCAGGCTGCAGGTGACAGACAGGCAGGTATAAATCCATGAAACCAAAAATAAGAACAGAAAGTGACAAAGAACCAGAACTGACAAGAAGCGTCAGACATGAGGATCTGACATTAAACATGATAAACCAGGAGTACGAGTTGTGCAGGGGCTGATTAGTAAATAGAAACAGCTGAGATGATGACATGTTGTTAACAGGTAAGTGATGAAACAAGACAGAGGAGCTGAGCAGCAATACAAACCTGAAACTGCTGGACAGGCTGAACAATAAAAAACAATAACTAATGTTTATTAAATTGGATAAACGAAACGTACTGATAATCCAAAACACTGATTAACAAAGATCTACAGAAAACTCAGGACAGAAAAACAAAATGAAAATACCATACACATCAAAACTGAAAGTTCTGCTCCATTCACACAGTAACTGGGTTTTATGAATAAGCAAAAGGTTTTTATTGTTTGACCCTGCATAGACAAGAAAACAGTGTTTTAAATTTCCCTAAWCAGTATTTTAGAGAAATCTTAAAAGCCATTGTTGTGTTGTCATGTGACAGCCTAATGACAAGCTTCAGTCATAGTCCCGCCCCCTGCCTAACCAACGACAGAGTAACAATACTGACAGATTACAGCTTGTAATTTTGTTGCTTACACGTTAATTTGCCAATTATAGCAAAACTATTATTTACTGTAATAGAAAAGATGTAAAAAAAATCATCAATCCACCAAATAATCTAAAGTTAAACAGGGTTTTAAAACTTTATTGAACTTTACTAAAKCCAACATGGCTCAATACACATTAACTCTACATTTTTTTTTGAATGTTACGTTTTAAAATGATTACTTGTGTGTGCTGGACTTACATGATTACTTAACAACTACAAATTCAAACTAGTTATTCTTCATTTTTTTTTATTTTGTTCATTATTGAACAGTTATCTTTGTAAATAAAATTCAAAATAAAAAATTGGTTTCCTCCTYACTTAGGTAAATATTTATCTGCCATGGTAAAAGAGTTCCCTGCTATCACATGTATTTCTACTTCAGTGTTTAGTCTGATTATTAAATAGTGGATAAATTAATTGACCAGTAAACTGACCTGGTGCCCCACTTTTACAAAGTGACAGGGACTTCTTATTTCCTCACTCACATCTTCTACAATTTCATGCAAAATTATCTGTAATTAATAAATTTAGCCCTTAAATCTTGAGAGCTGTATTGAAGCAATAAGTGAGACACAATAAAGTCATCTAAATATTGTTGATATTCAACAAACTCCTCGATATGTTTAAGAGACACTCTGGCTTCAAGTTCAAGGAGGGAAAGTATGGAAGCAAATATGTCTCAGTTTTCAAATTAAAATTAATTAATTTTTCATTTTCTAAATTAAGCTCATTTTGATTCATAAATAAAATTAAGATAAATTATTCACATTGCATTTTCATATTTTTCTTATCAATTTGTACATTATTTTAAATGATAAAAAAACATAAAAAAAAACAAAAAAAATTGTATAGGTCTTCTGGACGGGTTCTTCTCTAATGAAACGTTTCGTCTCTCCTCCAAGAGACTTCTTCAGTCTGAGAGTTTCAGGCWAAATTCAGGCTTTTAAGCCCTGCCTCCATGTGACTGATACTCACATCACATGGCTATTGTTGACACCTAATTAACACTTATTGTTAACAGGGGKTTAACCGTTTTCAGTTGTCCCACTCCTACAGCGCGGCTATTGCCAGTACCACTCCACCCACTGTTAACAATAAGTGTTAATTAGGTGTCAACGATAGCCATGTGATGTGAGTATCTGTCACATGGAGGCAGGGCTTAAAAGCCTGAATTTTGCCTGAAACTCTCAGACTGAAGAAGTCTCTTGGAGGAGAGATGAAACGTTTCATTAGAGAAGAACCCGTCCAGAAGACTTATACAATTTTTTTTTCTTTTGGATTTTTTACCTGGATTACTGAGATGCATCAGGACATTAAAAATTAAAATTTTACATTCAATTTTCAAAATGTGTCCCGGTAAAAGTGATCAAAATTAATTTTGAAATGTCAAATTTGAAAACTGAAATGCATTCACAGAAATGCTTTTTGCATTTCAAAGTCATAGCTGCATTTTCTGACTCGTAAAAATAAATTGCTAATAGATCATCCAAACTGTGCTTCCTTTTTTGCTTTCAACGCAGCTCATTGTGTGACAAAGCCACAGAGAAAACTAAGAGGAAACTGCTTTTTCATTTTGATGACCCGCCCCTGCAAAAAGTGTTCCATAAATCAATATGAATTCACAATTCTAAGTGGCGCAGGAGAGTGACGTCTGTGGCAACTCTACCTCTGCTGCCTCAAGCTCCAGTATGCTCCAACTGTTGTAGCCGGTGTAATATTTGGTTATCAGTGCTCAGTATGGTTGATCGGCAACCAACCAGACGACACGCAGAAAAAAAAAAATCAAAGACCCCAACTTCTGACCAATAACACAATAGTTCTTATGTAGAGGGGGCATATAAAAATTTAGCCAGTTTTAGGGGTCTTGGAATTATTATTTTTTCCACATTGTAGACTGCAGCATGAAGAACCCTCATGCAGTGATGTATACTGCAGCAGGAGGGGTTTCCCAGGAGCCCAGCACAGTGTGTCTTAGGGGCTATGGGAGGTCTGTGCTCAAACAAACGCCAAAGGGCAGATCCCATCCATCCCTGGACCCCTGCCATCGTKGAGCTTTTTAACTACCTCTGGTTATGGACAGACCAACCCTGAAGTCCTCAGACTCTGCTTCCTCTATTGAAGATGTGCCGGTGTGGTTGGGGAGGTCTGAGAAGTATTCCTTCCACCTCCTAAAYGCATGACTGGTTGAGGTCTACAGCACCCCCTTCAATGAACACAGTTTTAATAAAGTGCTGCTTTGCCTGCCTCAGCCACTGGATGGTTAGCCTGAATCTTCTCAGAGCTGATTGAGAGTCTTTAACAAAAGCTTCACCAAACTCCTCCCACATCAGAGCTTTTGCCTCAGCAACAACCAGGGCTGTTGTCTCTTGGCCTGCTGATACTCCTCAGCTGCCTCCAGAGTCCCACCAACCAACAAGGCCCGGTGGGACTCCTCCAGCTCAACAGTCTCCMTTAAAAGTGTTCAGCATCGAGTTCAAGGATGGCCCCCTCAAGAAGCACGGACAACCTTGCTGCCACAGCTCAGCTTTGACCAGATTATCAAGTTTATTTTTTTATTTATCTCTTTACTTATTACTGCAAGCAAGAAACATATTTATCAAGTTTTGCATCAGCCTAAAAATGTTYAACCAGACCTGATACTGCTTGTTGTCGTCACCCAGAGAAGGAGTGTCTTGCTGTGGTACAGCTGGACAGATGAGAACTTACCCTCTGAATCCAGTTTACAGGGCTGCTGCCTGTTCAGGCCTGAGGGGCAGCTGGTGGACCCTGGTCTCCAACCAAGGGTCAGTTGAGGTGGACAGTTGTCAGAAGAGGCAGTTGCTGAAACAGGTCAAAATTTTGCTGATGAGGAATTTGTGCTCGTTGCTCTGGTTTCTCTTTAGGCTGAAAAATTACAACTTGCAGTTTAAAAAGTTTCCTTCTTAAAGGCACAGTGTGTATGATTTTGTCAATTCTTTTAGCAGAAATTGAGATAATCACTAATGACAATAATAAAAAAAACATGTC
>NW_013952855.1:421450-423061 GCF_001266775.1 Austrofundulus limnaeus | reverse complement strand
GGATGGGGGGAGGACCAGGGAGGATGATTCAACCACTCAACCACTAGATGTTGCTGAACACAACAAATCATACACACTGTGCCTTTAAGTTAGCTTTTTGTTATTTGGCTTTAATAAAACTGTTCTGAGTTGACCTGTTGTTTCTTTTCAGATACAAACAAAGACAAAAGGCACATCAGGAGGGGACACAAGACAAGGTGGGACTGAGCCGACACACCTCCACACAAAATATACTGTGTGTAGGTCAGTAAAGGACTGTTTATGATCTCAAGGTCATGATGAAACTCCCTCTGAGTGAAATGAATTCTTGTCCAAATTATCCTCTTAAAGAGGARATTTGTCTGAAAAACAAAAGAAAGAATGTTAATAAGAATACTTATGATTATTTTCACACATCAATCAACATTATTAAAGCAAAAAACAAAGAGAAAGAAACTTCATTTCTTGAAAGGTTTTTTTTTAGATTAAAAAGGAAAAAACATTTTATCATCAAATCTGATTCAAAGGTTGAAGGACAGTGATTCTCAACCATTAGACAGTATTTATGTCAAAACAGAAAATAGTKCAGTTCTGTTAGGAAAGTGGACCTCAAGGTCAGAGGTCACGGTCAGGACAGTGCTCCTAGCCCCCTTCTGGCTCTGGGTCAGACTCTGGCTCCAGCATGTAAGGCTGGATGGACAAGCTGCTGACATCTTTTAATGAATTWAAAAAACAAAGTTAGTCGTAAACCCCTCATAAAGCACAGTGGACAGATCTTGAAACTGGAGGGGCGACCGGGGTGAAGCGCCTTGTTTGGATTTAAACACACAGCCTCAAAAAGAGCTCCATTGACACACACGTCAGAAAAGGAGAGAATGAAGTGTTTGTGGAGTTACAATATGGAGGAATTCAAACCAAAGCATCATAGTTCCACTGCAGACCCCAGCTGAAGGGTTTAAATGTGAAGATGAGGRATCTGAAAGTTTATTGTGTATTTTAAAGCCCTACAACCTGTTAGTGCTCAGAGTTTGTGTTGAAGACGAGTCTCAGCTACAACCACACCAGATTTTAGATCAATATCTGCAAACGGACTGTGTTTTATGAGCTCAGTCGGCCGTAGCAGCTGTYTTATTCTTTGTTCCACCGGTAGAAACACTGCTGTTTCTGCCTTTAAATGTTTTCACGTTTCCAGATGCTGCCGGGGGCATTTTTTTAAAACCAGGGTGTCAGACGACTTCCTCTGGTTCATACCTTTAGCTTGACACCCTTACAAAAAATAAAAATAAAAAATGTCAGAAGGCTTTTAAGGAATTTCAGGGGGGGCTATTTAATGTTAACTCTCAAACATAATCTGTTGTAGATGTGCAGTCATCACTGCACATCACAGTTCCATTAAAATCTAACCTGTGAATCATGAGATGTTTTGATAAAAGAGTCAAACACACAGAGAGATGTAGGTGGAAACATCTCTGTCCACTGTTGTTACTTCATGACAAAATAATCAGGTCTAGATTAGAGTCAAAGCAAAGTGCAGGCTGTGTGTGAGCCAGGTGTGGAAGGTCCTCACAGGTTTGGTACAGTGTGTGTGTGTGTGTGTGTGTGTGTGTGTGTGTGTGTGTGTGTGTGTGTGTG
>NW_013952855.1:413738-420860 GCF_001266775.1 Austrofundulus limnaeus | reverse complement strand
GTGTGTGTGTGTGTGTGTGTGTGTGTGTGTGTGTGTGTGTGGTGTGGTGTGCAGATCTATTTCTGGGCCGGGGGAACCTCTCCTGCAGGTCTAATTACTTTAATGAGAGATGTCTCCCTCTCCATCAGCCCTACCCAAGGGTACACATTAACATTCCCCCCACATAGTCATACACACCAACACTCACAATTAACCACAAATTCATCAGCAGAGTAAATAGTCTTTTTTGCTATATGAGATACAGTTCTTCTTCAACCTTTTACTTTTGTCAGAGAGCATCCATACCTCCTCGAGTCAAGCGCTTCAGCCYGGACTCTGATTCAGAGGATCCTCCAGAACACTTCAGACATTATGTAGCAAAGAGTCACTTCTATTCATCCCCAATTTAGAATCCAGGAACTGGCCTGACAGTTGCATATCAGAAATGCTTGTGATCTATCACCATCACCTGAGTTAGTGCAGCTGAGGGATTTCTTCTTTAAAGCTTTKCCAAGAGTGACAACAAAAAGCTGGAGTTTTATTGATGAGAAAGCTGTTAAACTGGACAGGACGAGGGCTGCTGTTATTTAAACTGATCTAATGAACAAAACTCTGGGATGTGAAAAACTCTCAGCTGTTCTTTCTGCTCTGCAAGACTCAGAGCTGCAGCCCGTGCCCACCCTCTGTTGGACAACACACACAACTGCAACACATAGTGCAACCAGAGAATGGAAGACTCACCTTTAATCATCCATCAGAGTCATTAATATCAGAACTAGTTTATTCAGAATTAATCAGTTTGATGAAAATAATAAGAATAATAAAGATTTTAACATTTGAAAGTAGCAACATTTAAAATAAAACAAAACTTTCAAACTCAGTCATTAGAGTATATTCGTGACAGTTTGGTTTTGTCTTTTTTTTTTAGTTTATTATTCATCATCTGCCACCAAAGGCTTTTGTCTGTCTRTTAGCAAAATATCTCAGGAACCACTTGATGGATTTAAAAGCAACACTCTGAAATGAATCACTGAACTGGTTACCTGTCAGCCTGATTCAAGAAGGGCTGCCACAGAAAATCAGCTTTGGAAAACACAAAATATATCCAACTCCACCACTTTTACAGATATTGAGCTAAAAGTTGGTGTGTCTGGTAGTTATTCACAAACTAACTGAGCAAGAGCTGATTTTAATAGTTATAGTTAACTTTGTCTGATTGTTGGACAGCACCTGACACTGCACTGAGGCACAAAACATTCAGCCTCAAGATTGTTTCCTTCCTRTTGCAGCACTTGTAGGTTTGATTGTTGCTGTAAACTGGGACATGGGGGACGTGAGGGTCGAATCAGGTGGTGTCTTCTGGAGGCCAGAGAGAATCCTGACCTTTTGAACACCAGGATMCAGGTATCTGGACACATCAACCCATAGATTGTCCTGAATTTATCTCATTTATTTGGACCTACAGAGAAAGTCTTGTGTTATTTCAACAATTCAGCTTTAATGGCTTTTTTTTTACATATAACAGTCTTGTTTTCATTAAACAATATCATCTCCTTAAAGTTCCCAGTCATGCAATCTCTTTGACTGATTTTATTGTTGTAATGTCTTTTCAACCTGGAGAGACTCACACAGAGAAATACRGCAGTTAAACAGTTWTATTGATWTGAAGAAAGTTCTTTGGTGCTCGCGCCCCGGCTGAAGACATGGGTGCAGTAAACTGCTGAGCTAGCAATCAGCTGAGGTTTTAAGAATAACGTCTTCTCCCCGGGGCTCRGACACTGGTGGTGGTGTGGAGGCCAGAGGGAAGAGGTAGCCAGGAAGAGTCTGAGATGAAGATGGAGGTGGGTTGAACACATCTGGAGAGCAGATTGATCCTTGGGTGTTGCTGGGCCTTTAGACCTGGATCGCTGTGAGTTAATTGTTACRGTGAGACGAGGATCTGATGCTGATTTACTGCAGCTGGGAGCGTGACGCTGTGATTGGATGGAGCAGGTGAGGTGGAGAGAGTCCTTCATTTTGAATTTGYGCACAAGATCCATTTGTCTGAATGTGTGTTTTATGTGTGTTTTGCCTGATTTTATATGTTGTGACTTTGTGTTGTTTTGTCTTCCTGCCTCAGGATGCAAATGAGCAACTGTGCTATAATCTGGCTCGTTTGCATCCTAAATGCTCAAAGGAGCGTCACTGCAGATCCTTCCTCCCAGCAGCTGTTAGACTATACAATCAGCACAGCTCCCAACAAAACTCAATAAGTATCATGCTTGTTTGCACAATAAGCAACTGTTTCTCAGTCAGTACCTAAATAACAATCTTATGGCTAWCGCACATCTATTTTCTGTACTGCAACACTAACTGTAAATATCTKCCATTTACAATATTTATTGCACAGGCAGATTAGGYACACTACYGAAAATKACTTGATTTGACTCAACTGAAAATGACTTGATTTGACTCAACTGCACACCTCATTGTAATTTACCAGCACAGTATCATATTTTATTTGTATTGCCATGAACAGTATTTTGTTTATTTTCATTTTAAATTTCTTATTGTTATAAACATCTCATTGTTGTTACCACTATTGTTATTGGTGCATAACAAAATGGTGATTTTTTTTGTTTTGTTTTTTGTGAAATGATGCTGCTACTGTTACACCTGAATTTCCCCTCCGCATGAGAATAAAGGCCGTTTCTATTCTATTTTATTCCATTCTATTCTATTCTATTTACAGTTTATACAGAAGTATAAGATTGTTCTTTAATGTGCAYTGTCCTGATTAAATAAATAATAAATAAAATCTGATCATGATAAATCAAAGAACCTGGTTTCTAATTCTGGATTTATCCCTGAATGTTGGATAATTCTATAATAATGTTTACTTTAATTTCCTCACTAAAGGTTATAAATAGTTTTTTCTCACTGTTTCTCACAGCCAAGTGTGCGGCAAACTCTGAGGGCAAACACACAATTAAACATGCCAAACATAAAAACATGCTGCTGTTTTTTTTTTTTTAGGAAAATAGGAAACATTGCATATCACATGTTGCTATCTATTCTTAACAGGCAGTTTGAAATTGAAGTGAGGTCCAGATGTTTTTAATCAATGAGGTGATTTAAATAATAGAGTTTAAACATAGAAACACACTGTATGTTGGTACAAAGCAAAAATGTTTTCTGAAGACATTAGCAAGTTGATGCTGGTGCTCTTCAGGTTTTGAATGTCACATGAGATTGTACATAATTCATTTACAGAATTTGACCAAAACAGCTGTTATATACCTTCTCATCAAAGGATGCATCTAGTCTCAAACTCTGATGTGAAAAGATGCTGGGAGTTTTGTATTTTTCAAGGAAAACTACATTTCTAATGAGTTATTTGTTTTTTGAAAAAATTTCAGGGATTTTTGTGATATTTTTTAGTTTTTAAATGTACTTCAAGATTTTCTGATCCAGGTTCTACTTCTCCTCATGACATCTAGAAGTCTTTGTGTTTCAYACACTCAGATCTGCTTATCAGCACACCTGCCTTTCATTCAGTAATCACCCTCCCTATTCTCCTCAGGACTTTGTCTGCTCTGATGGTTTCTTTGTTTTTTCTTCTTTTCTAGGCTGATTGTTGTTTATGCATCTTGTTTTTGGAGCACATGAGTCATTCGGCTGTGAAGCAGGTTTATTCTTCATTGGGTTTCTTTTATTGTTTGTTTGTTTTTTGTTTGTTTGTTTGTTTGTTTGTTTATAACTTTTTATTCCATTCATAAAACCAAACAATCAAATACAATAAAATAAAAAAATGAAATAACAAAAAATACCAAAAACAAACAAAAAAAACATTTACAAATTAAAAAAAACGATTTAAGCCATTAATGAAAAGATGCAGAGTGAAGAAACATTTCATTTTATCTGTCCTTCAATAATAATAATTGTTTTGGAGGTTTTTATAATGGCAGCAAGAGTATTACACTTTAAGAAATCTAATTTAACCAACCCTGATCAAAAATGTGCTCAGACACAAACTATCAGATKTGTAACTTATCACAGCAAGTCTGACTGAATCTGCATCAGAGAAGTAATCACAATTATAAAGATGGAAGGAAAACCAACGAGGGAAACAGTCAATTTAAAATAATCAGTTCTAATGAAGATTTACAGCTCTTCTTTGGTATCAAAGGTATAAAAAATCTCTTAAAATGTCCACTCTTTGTCTGCAAAAAATTGTGTTTTGACCATAATTAGGAGCAACAATACACATTACACTTGGTTTAATGAATTTGAGGGGTGTTTTTATTCAGGAGATTTTCTACAATTTGATGTATAAAATCAGATATTTTCTGTAAAAAGACCACCTGGATTATCACATGAACATTCAGTGAACAACCTGATTAAACTTTCATTCTTTTAGTGTAGAAAGCATAATTTACAGTTTCAAGAAATTGTYACTCACATATGTGTGAGCCATCAACACATCAATATGTTGAAAATAAATAAAAGCAAATAATTTCCTGTCCTGAGCCTGGTTCTGGTTCTGGCTCTGCTGGAGGTTTCTTCCTGGTAAAAGGGAGGTTTTCCTCTCCACTGTCACCAATGAGCTGCTAAGGATGGAGACTGATGAAGTGATTCATTCTGCTGCTTCTATAGATTTATTGCTTTCTTTTTTTTTTGGGGTGGGGTGTACAGTGGCCTGAGATGATGTTTGCTGTGACTTGGTGCTATAATAATAAACTGAATTGGAAATAATAATAATAATTCAAACCAAAACCAAACCAAGATCAGAATTAATAAGCTGTTTTATGCAGATCAGTCTTGGTTGACACCTGTGCGCAAAAACAACACATCTCATGTGTGATGGCAGCTTTTAAAGTTTAACACACCTGATTTTATTCAAGTGATTTTTCACAGCATTGCACACAGTTACAGTACATGCAGCACACAGTCTGCAGGAACAAACACATCCACAGATGGAGGCAAAAGCATAAAATATATTCTACTAGAAAGAGGCAAGCCAGACCAGTAGCTAAACTAATTAGCTGTGGTTGACTAACCAAACTAGAAAACAATTTACGTTCTTTTCACACAARACAACCCTGCTATGCTCTCTATGAGCAACCCATTAGAACAAGCCACGGCATATTTAGAAAAACTTTGTTTTAGATATAATTTCATGACAGCCTGGCTTTGCAGCCTGCAGGCCCTACATCACTGCCTCCACTCTCCACCCAGGACCTCAGAACTCTTGTCAGTGGGATGAAAAGCTTCTGTCATGACCTCACCACGGACGCTTCAAACTCCTCACAAGTTACCACAAATGATTTTTATCATGCTCCATCACTTCCAACATTTTCAGTTTCACTACCTATCTTCTGTTTTCCTAAGGTTTATTATCTTGAATTGGATTGACTCGAGTTACTCCAACAGGAAGTCAGTTTGTCTGGTCACTAGTTCACGAGCAGTGTAGATACAAAACAGAGGTGTGAATTATTGCTCCGTCTCATGAGTGTGATAAAAACATAAAGATGGAATTTATTCCAATCTTTGTTTGTATAAATGCAACCACATTAAAAGATCCTGAAGAGATTGTCAGTGTTGTTTCTGTGCCTTTAAATGGTTTAACATCAACATACAGTATGTCACAACTGAATAAACTGAAAATCCTTAAAATTAAACTTTTAATATATTTTCTTTAAGTATTTAACTCCTGGCAGCAAATAAACAGAACACACAATAAGCCTAAAAATAAAACAATTCAATAAGAACCTAAAAGAAACAAAGAATATATGTTTTAGTGCATCCTTTGTCAGGCGGTGTTCAAAGAAAGCCCACCTGGCTAAATGAATAGGCAGTGTTGTCAGGGTTTAGAGGAGTCAGTCGGCTGTGAGGCTGATGTTTAATACAGCTGCTGTCAGCGCTGACAAGTCTCAGAAACGCACACCTCTAATCTCCCCCCTCCCCCCTCTCCCCTTCAACCATAATACTCAGAAAAAAATGACACCCTCTGCAAATATTAAACATCTTCCAAGGCCTGTACCAAGATCTTCCTATTTTCTAACACCGTTCACCCCCCGCCCCCTTCTGCTTTCTCTCTATCTCTCCACATCACCCTCCCGTCTTGTCTTGTCCTTGTCTCCTCAGAAGCCCTGGCAGCCGGATCATCTCCRTCTCTTAGTGTCAATTAAAAGTGAAATATCTGCATTTGTCAACATATCATTTGTGGTGTGCCCATGATGCACTGCTGATTTGTCGTCCGTTTCCTGACACTTGGGACGGAATGCCGAGGCGGCAGTCTCCCTCATTAGACCTGTAGCTGGCATCATGATGGCTGACACCACCAGGAGGCTTCGCTCCCCACCGACATGATCCTAACCCAGGAACAGGCCTCGTCTGTCAGCCTTGTCACTTGCCAGCCAGCCATTCAGGCAGAAAGAGTGAGAGGGCAGATCGTTGGAGGAGGAGGCGTCGAGGGTGGGAGGACGCATCATGCACTCTTCTCTAAAAGCCGGAGAAGTTCATTTGTAAACCAGTATGTTAATATGTAACTTATAGTGTTTGCCATGTGGCCTGGGGTTGACACGTTAGTGCAGTGACAGGAAATTGTAAATTGTTCTAAAAACAGTCTTAAACACTGACAGTAGTCCTATTATAAATAAACTTAAAATAAAACAAATTTTAGGCAATGCTTGCAGAGTCAAGGTTGAGGAACAATTCCAGGTATTCCTTAAAGAAATGCATATTTCCTGCTGTCAGAGATTTAGTCTAAGATTATATTATGTTGAGAAATATCAGAAAGGCTTTGCTCAGACCTGGAAAATACTATTATTTGTGGTTTTGTGTAGTCCAGTGCTCAGTGCATATGTTGGGAATAACTCCAATTAACAGATAATTATCTGACTTTAACCTTAGTTAATAAGAAAGAAATAAAAACAAACATAAATTGGAGATTTAATGCATCATTGCTCTATGATGAACAGTTTTTAAAATATTTTAAAGAGGAATGGACATCATATCTAGAGTATAATGACTTACCAGGAACATCAGCATCTACTCTCTGGGAGGCAGGGAAAACAGAGAGGCAAGATAATATCATTCTCAACAAATAAAAAGAAAAAAGAAATTGAACGTATTCATGAACTAGAGGAAGCCATCAAATTG
>NW_013952855.1:405800-412464 GCF_001266775.1 Austrofundulus limnaeus | reverse complement strand
GTGTTAAAGCAAAAATAAAATAAAACAACATATTTCACCATAAATCCACTATCTACTTTATTGTTGTACCACATGACATGAATGACAAACTGAAAAGCCTCCAAATGCTTTTCCCTTCAGCAAATTGTTGTGTTTATAAAGAGTTCATCTGGTCCCAAATGAGGCAGTGGTCATGTCTCCCTAGTGGTCTGGCTTAGTTACTGTTTGCAATCAATCTTTTCTGTTTTCCATGCATAATGTCTGTTATTTTGACAGGTAAAAGAATTGTACTTGTAAATTTGATTTGTACTTGTAAATTTGATTCGTACTTGTAATGTAGCAAAGTTGTAACAAAGTTATGTACATTTATAGACTTACATGTACAAATTTAGACTCTTACACATACAATAWTTCTGACAGTTCTCTTACCCGATACAGCTCCTTCTAAAACTTCAGCAGACAACAAAGCATCAATGTCACATCCCACCGTTTTCCATTGTGCTGCGGCCATAACATTCAAAATTATCTTTTTTTAAGCACACTATAAATGTCTGATGGGAATAAAATATGACTTTMTGAGATTTGGACATTATTAACTTTCTCAATGAATGCTCTACATCTTAATGATCACTGGGAGTTTTGAAAACATCTGACCATAATTTGAGATCTTTTTGTTAACAGAACAGAAAAAAAGAACACACTTTTTTATTGAAGCAACTGTTAATAACTAAATGTTTATTACTTATCTTTACTTAACAAGGCAAATCACAGATCTCTTTTTAAGGAAAGTCTGAAGGCAGCCTAACAGGCTTTGGACTGTGGGAGGAAACAGAGGTGCATGAAGAAAACCCACTCCAAAACTAGATAGACTGACCCCAGGTCCAAATATGTGGTGGAAGCCAATTCCCCGCRGAACTGAAAACTAATATCAAGTCACACCTGAAAATCCAAACACCTGTGATGGAGACAAGATGCACTGAGGAGCAGGTWAACACAGATACAAAGAAAACATGAACACAGAAAAGAAAAAGAAAGACACAAAACATGTAAAGACTCTAACATCATGTTTGGAAACATGAGAGCTGAAATGTGTCTGCTGACTGAGATGATGTGAGATCAATCATAAAGATTAAGAACAAATCAATGTTTAACTGTTTAACTAGAAATCATCTTCTTGACCTGTTTGTATTTGTCAGGGGCCACACGGTGGTGCAGTGGTCAGAGAAGGTCTCATCTCCAGCCTGGAGCCTGTCAGTGTGCATTCWTCCTGTGCTTGTGTGGGTTTTCTCTGGGTMCTCCKGTTTCCTCTACTGACTAAAAACTTACATGTTGGGTAAATTGGTAACTTGAAATTGTTTGCAGGTGTGAAAGGTTGTCCTCTGTGTCTCTACCAGGTCCTGTGAAAGACTTGCAACATGTCCAGCGTTTCTCTTGCCTATCCCAAAGACCTCTGGAGACCAGGGGTCAGATTTATAAAGCTTGCGCACGCAAAAAAACGAGCCCAGAAACTTGCGTACACCACTTTTTACGCCAAGGTTGTGATTTATAAAATCCAAACTTGACATAAAAATGTGCGGTGCCTCACGCCAGCTCTGACCCATGCGTACGCTCATTTTGGAGACAGGAAACTGCGACACAGATGGTGAAGTGAGGAATTAGAGCCACACTGTGTAAWGATCACTGTCAGATATTTAATTTACCTTCATAATCAGACTTMGATTTTTATTTAGCTTTATCATCAGCTTTCTTAATGCTGCATTCACACCAAAYGCGTTTTGAGCGTCAGGAGCATCAGGTTTGCATGCAAAGTCTATGGTGGATGCGCGTCGAGCGCTTCAAGAGCAATGTGCACAAGCGTCAAACTTGAAGTGTTGGATGCAATTTTGACGCTGAAATTGCGTTCAGTGCAYGCACCATAACAGTATTWTTTATGCTTCTGCTRCTGAGCCRTAAGGATCTTTGAAATAAAAAACTGAAATCTTCAATAAAAGTTCACGCATCACCATTCATCTCCTTCCTCCTCAGACGACCCTGACCCACAGACCCCTCCSYGACAAGAGGCATTTCAACAGCATGACAGCAAAAGTCAKGCTTTGGGTACTTGCAGTGCGCGCCCACCCTCGTCAGTGTGGATGTTATAAACCTTCACTTTTTAAAGTCCATATTTGTTTCGCGAGTGGGGGGGGTCTGCAGCGGATAACAGAGCAGGCAAGAGGGAGAGGACAGGGAGAAGAGTGGTGAACTTATTTCTAATTTTATCTGACTTATTTAATTTAATTTTTATTGTTTTTATCAGCCTGCAGGCTCTGAGAGAAAACTAATTTGAAGCTGAGTTTTTGATAAAAATCATTAGATTACTCTAAATGTCGGTAAACCTGCAAAATGAGGGAAAATCTGTGTCAATCACAGACATTCTGTTCACGTGAGCAGCTGTCAGTCAGCACCTGTCATCATCCAGATGACGGAGTGTGTCTGAACCAATCACTTTTTTGTTACATTGATCAGCTGACTGATTTAAATACACCTTAACATTCATGAGGTACTTTGCATTGACTGTTCATGGTTGAGTGTGTAGAGGGTAGAACCTGAGGCGGGAGCTCGTGCGCAAACCCTGAGGGTCAGCTGTGATCTAAAAAGGAAAGATGCGCAGAAACATGCGTACACACTGTTTTATAAATCTGAATTTTTTTTGGCGTACGCCATTTCTGCCTTTTGGCCGCACATCCACTGTTAGTATGGTTTCCATGCAATACTTTATAAATCTGACCCCAGCTCCCTGTGACTCTGCATGGAAAAGCTCAGCTGACCACCATTAACATTTTCTTTTATGTTAAAAACGTTCCTTCAGGAAATGTCAATTATAGTATCATGCATGTAGAGCAAACAGGGCAAAACACATTAGGCTTTGGTCAGGTGAGTGTTCAAATATACAGTAGGAGAAACTGGAATGGGCTGAAACATGTTCCAATTTGAACCAGGAGGAGCTGTTGTTCTCCCAAGAAATCCCAAAATAATCATAGCAAACTGTAGCTACATGATTACCACATGTGAGTACACGAGCGGGTATTTTAAAATTCAAACACCTGCACAGCATCACCACAGCTGACATCATTTGTCAGATGAAATGTGTACTTGCCAGACACAACATTCCTGTGTGTATGGTGCAGTATGAGGGACAAAATTAAGACTAGTGCACAATCAGCAGTTTCTACATCCTGGTAGCAGGAGGCTGTACTCCTAAGCCAGCTATTGATCTGATTAATGATAGACCAGCACCGCTAACTGAGCAGCTGTCCCCGCTAACTGAGATAATATTTCACTAGCCTCTCCAATGCAAATGCCAGCTTATCCATGCTAGTCGCTAGCTTTTCCTATGCTAACACAAATAAATAGTTTCCTATTCATTTTCCAGCACAGGCCTTTCAGTTAGTGGGGCCAGCTGCTCATTTACCAGTGTCAGCCTATCATTCATCAGATCAATAGCTGGTTTAGGAATAGTTATAGCCTCCTGCTACAAGGATGTAGCAACCGCTGGTTGCACAATAGTCTTAATTTTGGCCCTCATCCTGCACCACATGTAAGAGCCATAAGTGACAATGGGCTATGTTACAACTCCAGAGAGTTCAGTCAGTTTGCAAAGGCACAAAGTTTTCAACACATCCTCTCAAGTGGATGTTACCACAATGGTCCAGCCTCAGTCTGAACAGTTCTGTTCAGTCTGTAAAACAAATCCTCACAAAGTAAGAAGATGGATGTGTATCTCACTCTGCTGGAAAACAGGAACACTCCCATGGCTGAACTGCAGTCTGCAGCTCAAATCCTGGTGAGTCGCAGACTGGGCTTCATTTTGCCCACAACAGCAAAACAGTTGTGACCTCACGTAACCCTACAGTGCGATCAAGAATAGAGGTATGCCAGAACTACCCGAGGCAGCGCCACAATAAAGTTACAAGACGCTTACCACCACTGCCACCCGGAGYACATGTAGGTTTCCAGCAAGAAGAGGGTAGACTGTAAGCAGCTACAGTCAGCAGAAACCCCACAGAGCTACCATGTCAAAGCCCATGATGACACCTCTAAGCACAAGATAACTCACTCACWCCCACTACACAGCAGTCCAAAGTCAATGAAAGACACAACCCTCAGAGATGAGACATCAGATGTACAACAGGCTCAAATCACCCAAGTGTTCAGACTGGATCCTGCTGAGTCACAGCTTTAAACACAATAGAAACACTTGAACAAACCAAGGCAGATTCTTCATCTGTATTCTTTAATATATGATTCACTTCATGTTCAGACGTAAAACTATATTATTTATTTCTGTTTGGTATACTTGTCTATTGCCACTATTACTATTTTTTACACTGTCATCTTTAAATGAGACTCTTATTTTGAAATATTCTACAACAGAAACTGGTTTGTTATTGTTAGAACTTGAAGACTTTGTTGTGTGGTGGCTGCACTGTTATTCAAAAATTAGGAACAAGAATAAGACAGTGTATATTATTTATAATCCAGTTCAACTGACTGGCAGTCATTTTATTCTGAATTTGTTCAGTTCTCCCAGACATGGACAAAAACATTGTGGGCAGTAACAGTTTATAGAGTCATGGTGTGAAATTCTGTCCATGAAATGTTCAATGAAAGCAAAGCTTTGAGTCTGACTGATGAAGTGACTGTGTGTTAGTTTAACTTTGCAGGAGCCAATCAGAACCTGCTATCTAAGTTTCATGTCAGCATTCCAGGCTCCTCCACCCCCACAGAGTGGGATCAGGGAGGATAAGGAGGACGATGCTTGTTCTGTTTCAGGAGCACTGACCAAAGCAGCAGCTTCACTCAGACACAAAGGAATGCACTAATATAGCTTCAAAGAAAAAGGAGGAGGGTGGGGTGGGGCATGGTGGGGTGAGTGCTGCAAAATGTGAAAAGGAGAAATGAAGTGAACGGGATTCAGTCCTACATCTTTTTAGAAGGTAAATCAGGATTACAAGAGCTTTATTTTGCTAGTTTTGTTTATTTTGGAGCCAAAATGTTTCTTGTAGGTCTTTGAACCTTTATGTTAGCAACTCTAACAGTCTGTAATGTTCACATGGCTTTTTACACTCCCACATCTCTGCAGACATTTCATTTCCTGACAGAGGTGTACATCACMATCAAGATGATCACTATGTCCAAGTGAGCTCAGAAAACATGGATATAACAACAATAATGCTGATAACTGAGACTGATAGTAGGGACAGTCATTCACAACACATACTCTGAGATTCCACAAGATATTATACAGCATCGCAGTGTTTTTCAACCCTGGTCCTCAAGGCACACTGCCCTGCATGTTTCACATGTTTCCCTGTGTCAGCACAGCTGATTTCAATTGATAACAAGCAACAGACTAACAGACTTTTGTTGAACTGCAATCAGCTGAATCTGGTAGGTTAAAGCAAGGAAACTTTTAAAACATGCAGGGCAGTGTGCCATGAGGACCAGGGTTGGGACACACTGCTGTGTTGGGCTATACATTATGAGTGTTTAAAAGTTAATCAAAAAAGCCACAACTCAGTGTGGATAATTTAGTCCAAACATCACTACGACAGACATGTCTCCCAATCATTTCTACTCTTTTACAGATGGATCCCTTCTGAAGGGGTCAATAGGTGCAGGGTTGCTGATTTTGCACAACCACAGGGAGAGAGAGCATAAATACCCACTAGGTTGTTTTGCAACTGTCTCTCAAGCTGAGATACTGTATATGCAATCCACCAGTGTGTGGCATCTCTCAAAAACTTTCAGTGTACACAGAAGGAAATATTCATCCTAACAGATAGCCAAGCTGCTATTAAAGCTCTTAAAGGGCCACACTTTACGTCATTACTGGCTTGGGAGTGTGCTGAAGCAGTCAACCAACTGGGGAGAGATAACAGTGTTTCTGTTAAATGGGTACCAGGACATACTGGCATTAATGGTAACAAGAAAGCTGACTACCTCGCAAAAGCTGGCAGTCAGGCTCACTTCAAAGGACCGAGGGTCTCATTTATAAAGGATTGTGTGGAAACCATACTAAAAGTGAACATACAGCCAAAAGGCGGAAATGGCGTACTCCAAAAAAAATTCAGATTTATAAAACCGTGCGTATGCATGTTTCTGCGCATCTTTCCTTTATAAATCACAGCCGCACGTCAGAGTTTGTGCACGAGGTCCCGCCTCAGGTTCTACCCTCTACACGCCCACATTCAACCATAAACAGTCAATGTAAAGTACCTCATGAATGTTAAGATGTATTTAAATCAGTCAGCTGATCAATGCCAACAAAAGTGATTGGTTCAGACTTGCTCCTTCGTGTGTCTGGAGGATGACAGGTGCTGACTGACAGCTGCTCATGTGAACAGATTGTAATTGACACAGATTTTCCATCACTTTGCTTTAAAGTAATCTAATGATTTTTATTTAAAAATTCGGCTTCAAATTAATTTTCTCTCAGAGCCTGCAGGATGATAAAAACAATAAAAATTAAATTAAATAAGTCAGATAAAATTAGAAATAAGTCCACCGCTCTTCACCTCGTCCTCTCCCCCTCCTGCCTGCTCTGTCATCCGCAGCAGACACCCCCACCACGCGCGCTCACCCACACCACGGATTTTAAACATGAAGTTTTATAACATTCACACTGGCGAGGTGGATGAGCCCT